>NC_065923.1:51056771-51284549 GCF_024586455.1 Bactrocera neohumeralis
TTACCCATTTTTATTTTATCATTCCTTCTTAGTGTGGTGCTAGCCATTGCACGGACAATGGTGATAGCTCGATAGACACACACTGATCAACTGAACATTGCAGGCTGGCAGGCGTTAGGCCGTTTAAGTTTTTATCAAAAGGAGGAAGATTTTATAATTTTATTAAGACTGTGTAGTGTCCACTAGGTTTCAACAAGATGGGTTGTAATTGGACCTTTTTATTCGGCGAAATATTATATTATGATAATTATTAAGCACTTCAGTATATATTTAAAATAACAATAGAAGTATGTTGTTCTTTGGAATTGTGTCAACTCAGAGAAATAACACATTATTTCAAGATTGAAAGAGAAATTTAATTTAAATTTTATCGTTGGCTAAGCAATCCGTCGATTTCAGGTACATAAGTTGCGAACTAAATATGAAAGCTAAAACATTATCAAAAAGTGTAAATAAGCAAAATAAGCAAAACACGTTCAGGGTTTAATTAACTGAAGTACGAATTTTAACAAATGCCTGCCATGGGTAAGGATACATGAACTTGTATATATGTATGTATGTACCGAAATATAATAATTATCAATTAAGGAAATTTTTTATAGCAATCAAACATAATTTTGATTATGAGGGGAACATTTCTCAATTAGTTTAAACAAATACATTTTGTGTGTACACTGCAATAAAAAAAACATTTTGAGCTAATTAATCATTGCTACATTCTGTGATTTATTATTGCGTAGGTTCATTTCAATTTGAGCGCTAATATTTACACAATTCAGTCTCCAGGCAATGTGATTCGAAGCGGGTTTGAATTAAGCTATTTTATATGTAAGAAAATACCTAATTTCGCAAACATACATACATACATACCAAATAAATACATAATATAGTATTTATTTAAGAAAAGAATTGCGAACTCAAAGTTTCTAATGCCCTTATATTCAGTAATTATAAAGCAGCTAACTATTATAGAATGATGATGACATTGACGCAGCTCCTTCCTTCAAAAGATTTCAATTTAGAAACATTTACATAGCTCATCATTGACATAATTTGTCGCAGGCTATTTATATACCCAGAAATCTGTGAACTTCGAAAAATTAAAGCTATTTGCCAGACATAGACTTTGTTTTATATTCACTGAAAACTTCTCTTTTTTCAAAACCAATAATTTTTTCTCCAAAAACAGCTTTGAATATGGTCCTTTGTGTAGAAAAAAAAGTCTATTTGTAGCAAAGAAGAAACGATGTTATTGAAAACACTTCGCTTCCGTTCATAAATATTTGTGATAAATTTTCTATTATTCCATTGCCATCGCACTTGGGAGACTTCGAACTTTTAATATTATTTCCATTAAATTCCGCACACGACCGCTTCGTAGGGAGCCAAATGAGTAAGTGAGCAGCACTACACTTTATTTCATGACATTGACTCCCCTACCGTGGCCCTTCGATTATACTAGTTTTGTTCACCTAACGGTTACCCTTAAACCTAAACCTAATCGAAATAGATATAAGGTTATATGTATATATATACTACTGTAATCACATTGAAAGGTGAATTTTTAATTTATACTTCGCGTGTTTTTCGAATCTATGCTAAATTTGACGTCCAAATACGCGTCGTTTTGTGAGGCTCTGAAAGCGAATTCTTCGAGTTTTACTATGTCTGAATTTATTGAACAAAGATGTGCGATAATGTACCATCTCATACTGCTTTGGTTATTCGTGATCATTTCGCCACATTTTCAACAAATATCGTGCCGTAACCACCCGCATTCGCCTGATTTACCTTCGTGTAACTTCTGGCTATTCAGCAAATTCACATGACCATTCCAAGGACTCCGTTTTGACTCAATTGAAGCTGATGTCCGTACGTTCGTCCGTCTATTGGTGCAAGGTGTAACTTGAGTAAAAATTGAGATATCTTGATCAAACTTGGTAAGTGGGTTTCTTAGTGAAAAAAATACGAATTTGTGGATGGGCGTAATCGGACCACTGCCACGCCCACAAAACGCCATTAACCGAAAGCCCCTATAAAGTGTCATAAATAATAATTCTGAGAAATATGCGTCTAAAGTCAAAGCGATGCCATAAACTACCTCTGATCTGTAGGAATTTAAAGAAAAAAAATCACGATTGTAATGTATTTCCTATAGAAAATTTTTACAGGCCTTGGTCCAGTTCTTAATGTTAATATTAAGGGCTAAAATTTTCAGGGATTTTTTTTAGGGTATTTCCAAGGAAATTTCGTGACGGGACTGGAAAAAATCAATAGTTCAAAGAAAAAAATACCCTAATATATATATAAGTATATATAAATGCTTAGATTCGGGTCAATAGTTAAGCAATTTAAATCATCATTTGATCCAATTAATTAAAATTTTTGATTGATCGATTTTGATTGATTCCTTGAATATGTATAACAGAAAAATACCAGTTTTTTTTAAAAACTTCAAATACAATTGGCCAACTCGCATTATTTAATGAAAAATCATTGAAAATGAAGGTAATTATTTCTACTATATTGATATGTATATAATAATAGGATGTCAAAAAAGTCTTGCGGTATTTTCGCTAGTTGGCGCTGAAACGCGTAGTTCTAGTTTTGTTCGTCGCATCGGGTCATGCTATACCTTTTTGGAAAGCTCATTCCACGCGCTAACACGTGTTTGATTGATTGTCGTTTCTTTTAAGTCGTTCGTGAGTTATAGCGTCGCAAACATGGAGCAAAATATAGAGAAAATACGGCATATTTTACAGTACTACTACAATAAAGGCAAAAATGCATCTCAAGCCACCAATAAAATTTGTGCAGCTTATGGACCCGATACAGTTTCCATTTCCACCGCATAACGATGGTTTCAACGTTTTCGTTCTGGTGTAGAGGTGGTCGAAGATGCGCCACGCTCCGGAAGGCCTGTCGTCGAAAATTGCGATAAAATCGCTGAATTGGTCGAAAGAGACCGGCATAGTAGCAGCCGTAGCATCGGTCAAGAGCTGGGCATGAGGCATCAAAAATTCATTTCAATTTCAATAAAAAACAAGTAAGGAAGGGCTAAGTTCGGGTGTCACCGAACATTTTATACTCTCGCATGGTAAAGTGATAATCGAGATTTCATTATTCGTCATTTAAATATTTTTCAAATACCGTATTTTTGTAAAGTTTTATTCCGCTATCATCATTGGTTCCTAATGTTTATACTCGTATTATACAGAGAAGGCATCAGATGGAATTCAAAATAGCTTTATATTAGAAGAAGGCGTGGTTGTGAACCGATTTCACCCATATTTCGTACATGTCATCAGGGTGTTAAGAAAACATTATACATATACCGAATTTCATTGAAATCGGTCTAGTAGTTCCTGAGATATGGTTCTTGGTCCATAAGTGGGCGGCGCCACGCCCATTTTCAATTTTTAAAAAAAGTCTGGATGCAGCTTCCTTCTGCCACTTCTTCCGTAAAATTTAGTGTTTCTGACGTTTTTTATTAGTCGGTTAACGCACTTTTAGTGATTTTCAACATAACCTTTGTATGGGAGGTGGGCGTGGTTATTATCCGATTTCTTCCATTTTTGAACTGTATATGGAAATGCCTTAAAAAAACGGCTCTGTAGAGTTTGGTTGACATAGCTATAGTAGTTTCCGAGATATGTACAAAAAACTTAGGGGCCCACTTTTCCAAAATAATTGGGTCCAAATATGCCCCTCCCTAATGCGATCCTTTGTGCCAAATTTCACTTTAATATCTTTATTTATGGCTTAGTTATGACACTAATTTTCGGTTTCCGCCATTTTGTGGGCGTGGCATCGATTTGATCTTCGAACTTAACCTTCTTATGGAGCCAAGGAATACGTGTACCAAGTTTCATCATGATATCTCAATTTTTACTCAAAAGCTTGCATGGACAACAGACGGACGGACAGACGGACGGACAGGCAGACATCGGATTTCGACTCTACTCGTCGCCTGATCACTTTGGTATATATAACCCTATATCTGACTCTTTTAGTTTTAGGACTTACAAACAACCGTTATGTGAACAAAACTATAATACTCTCGTTAGCAACATTGTTGCGAGAGTATAAAAATTCAATAAAAATACCGGAAGACTTTTTTGACAACTCAATATAAGTATTCATGGAAAGAACAGTTTAGTTCTTTGGCTATTGATATGGAAGAAATAACCAGCAATAGGAGAAATAAAAAACATTTGAAGGTTCTCTCATTATTAATTAAAATAATAATAGTTCTTTTCTTTTTATTTTAAACATAAAAAGGGGTTGGAAATACTTTATAACGTATGCAAAGCAAATGGGTCCGGCAGTCGTCGCACTCGCGACTTGGCTCTCACGTCACTGTTGACAGTCATAACTTTGAAGTCGAAGATAATTTCGTCTATCTTGGAACCAGCGTAAGCACCACCAACAATGTCAGCCTGGAAATCCAACGCAGGATAACTCTTGCCAACCGGTGCTGCTTCGGACTGAGTAGACAATTGAGAAGCAAAGTCCTCTCTCGATGAACAAAAACCAAACTCTATAAGTCACTCATAATTATGTCCTGCTATATGGTGCAGAGGCATGGACGATGACAACTGATGAGTCGACGTTGCGAGTTTTCGAGAGAAAAGTTCTGCGAAAGATTTATGGTCCTTTGCGCGTTGGCCACGGTGAATATCGCATTCGATGGAACGATGAGCTGTATGAGATATACGACGTCATTGACATAGTTCAGCGAATATTCGACGCAGTAGAGGAAGAGGAAGACCACCACTCCGTTGGAAGGACCAAGTGGAGAAGGACCTGGCTTCGCTTGGAATATCCAATTGGCGCCACGTAGCGAAAAGAAGAAATGACTGGCGCGCGGTTGTTAACTCGGCTATAATCGCGTAAGCGGTGTCTACGACAATTAATGAACAATTGAAAGAACAAGTTGAATATGATTTAATAATTATAAGGTCATCCTTTGCACTATTGGTGTGAAGCTATGTATGTGAAGTAAATGCAAGATCAACTTTAAAAATTAGTGATTAAGTAAGAATAAAATAATTAAACCAAAGAAATAAAACAAAATATTTTGTTATACCCGATTTTAATTATATCGGGTGATTTTTTAATTGATAAAAAAAACGCATAAAATTTGCAAAATCTCATCGGTTCTTTATTTGAAACGTTAGATTGGTTCATGACATTTACTTTTTGAAGATAATTTCTTTTTTTCGAGCATATCGGCCGGAATAGCCCGAATTTCTTCGGAAATGTTGTCTCCATATTGCTGGCTTATTTCTGTAGACTTTAGACTTACGTAGCCCCACAAAAAATAGTCTAAAGGCGTTAAATAATGATCTTGGTGGCCAACTGCCCATGCATCCCGAAAAATGCACTGTTTGGTGTGGTTTGTACGCTGGTGGAATCATTGGACCGTATTTTTTCAAAGATGCTGTTGGAAACGTTACGGTGAATGGCGATCGATTTTTTATTTGCCAAAAATAAGAACTGAACTTGGTTGACAATTAATGGCGCTACATGCCACACAGCTCGCGATTGGCCATTTTGAGAAAACTTGAGAACAATTCATGATTTAATAAGTTGGCCACCAAGATCATCGATTTAACGCCTTTACTATTTTTTGTGGGGCTACGTCAAGTCTAAAGCTACAGAAATAAGCCAGCAACTATTCCAATGCAAGATTTCCGAAGAAATTTAAAAATTAGTGAAAAGTAAAAAAAAAAATTAAACCAAAGAAATAAAACAAAATATTCTGTTATACCCGATTTTAGCCCTATTATATTTAATACACAGTTTTGTTAGTACCTCAAAATAATTCCTCTCCTTTGGGGTAAAATTTGATTTTTTACCCTCTTTAAATGCAAAGTACTAAGTATATTTGTGTATGTTACTTTAAATGTTACAATATATTCGGCTCACTCCATGAGGGGCCACATCATATTTATTTTGCAATACATACTTACCATGAATAGCTTCAACAAGCAAAAAGCTTTCGAAAATACTAAGTAGTAGTAGTACACAATTACATAACACGGCTTAATTGAGTCGGAAGTCGCCAAACGTCTTCAATTGAGATTTGGATTTTATTGCCAGCGCAAGAGAATAACTTCCACCCCTGCTAATTACTTACCCTCTGTCACGAAATGTCAATTAATTAGCAAACACCACTCCATCGCTTATCGCGGCGAAGTAACATACCTTGCTTCTCTTGTTTGGACGCGCAAGCACCGGCGTAGGAGAACAGACGTTGCAATGTTATAAAATCTAAAATAAATAGAGAGGGAAAAGCCATTTGTCGTTGACAACAAGCGTTGCGAATCGCAAGATTCCTCGATGAATGTTAGTACTCAGCTCATATCAGTAATAGTGATACTGCTTTTATAAATTGGTGGAATTGAACAAATTCTAGCCCACAAAACGGTTTTACTCAAATATCATGAATAATGAAATAAAGAAAATCTGTATTCAATTAAAGTGCAAAAATTAAATTTGTCACAAAGAATCACTGGGGTAGGAGAAATTTGGTCAGATCCCGTAACTAAATCCATTTATCCATTTCCTATCTAGATTTGTACTGTAGCAAGATGCTGCGCCCATGATGCTTTTATAAAAATTCTCTAAGTATCGATTTACCTAACTTTACTGTCATTGCATTTTCCAAACTTCTTATTTACCCAATTTATGCTTTTATTACAGCACTTCTCTGTTTCTCGCTTAGCACCATTGAGTGGGAGGGTTTCATTAACATATCTCATTTTTACTCAAGTTATCATAGAGACTTTACGTGACTTACGTATTTTTGGAAGTCGCACGAATAAAATTGAGTTACTCGTTCAAAGTAGCCATCATTCTTGCTGCATAAGTATAATAGTTCCGTTCACCTAACACTTTTTTTATCACTTAGAAATACATACTTAGTTATATACACATATGTATATAAATAAGCGGAGTAACGAAATAAGTTGAATTCCGAATGACTGTCTGTTTAACTGAGCGGGCAAAGGATAACTTGAGCAAAAAACCTAAGCAGGGTTAGTATTGCAAGTGGGAAGTAGCAGACTATTGCCACGCTCACGAAATCCCGTTCATCAAAAACTTATAAAGTGCCATAACTAAACCAAACCCAACTGTAATTTCCTACAAGGCACCAGATTATGTGAACGACTGAAGAACACCAACAACCTTATCAATGTGGCTTTAGACCTGGGAAATTCGACTAGATTTCACCATGCCACTGTGGGTCAAATGAATGGTTTTTGAGGCAAGAAATTTAGTACAGGTGACTACGATGGGCATCTTACTCTTCGATAAAAATCTCAAGTCGATCCGCCCTAACCACGCCCACTTCTAGTAACTATATTGTTTACCACGTTAAAATTATTATAATGCCCACTTGCATTGACCGGAAAAATAAGCTTAGCGGTGGGAGAGTTAATAGAAAACACGGTCCTTGGATAATGGAGCATTCCGCTAGAAAAAACATTTATTTACTAATAAAATTATTAACATAAAAACATGAAATTAAATAAGTCTTCTTTTGCTAGTGATCGGCTTACAAATTAATTTGTGCTTCCAATGCCATTAAGATTTAATTCCACTAAAAAGAGAACATTAAATTTTATAAAAGTTAGTATATTATAAATAACTTTTACTTCAAAATTGACCCCTGTTTCATTGACTTCTAACTCGATATTAAAAAGAGATAGATCCTCTGCCTCCCATTCGAAATCAGAAAAATTTTCATTTGCGATAGCATTTGACGTAGTCGGCAATTGATATTCAGGAACATCTGGAATCTTTAAAAGAGAAATAACTTCTCTTGGAAGTTGCAAATTTTTTTTTTTGCTGAATGACGGTTCTTTAGACAAATACTGGATAAGAATGGGTTAGAAGAATCCATGGCTCTGTTAAAAACATCAGATATATTGTGTTCTCTAGAGTCTTTTCGTGCATGCTCAATGCGATCCTTTTTATAAAATTTGTTTCTCGCCTCAGAAGCACTTTCTCCAGCGCATCCAAGAGGCACGATTGAGGCTTGTACTATTTGTGAAGAATGTGCTAAAATTTTATGCAACGTAGCTGACATTGGGTACCATTCGTCATATTGAAAATATATTTCGGCAGTTCTATAACAAAAACTCTTCAAGTTTTCGACACTTAACTCAAAATTACAAGAAATTGCAATTAGTATGACTTGTAAGTGTTTTAAAAACTCGATGTTAACGTTTGTTATTGAAGCAAATAATTCCAGATTTGAAAATGCTTTTCGCGCCGTATTGCCGTCGTTTGTTGATCCACTTCCGTTACTTTTCGGCTTATGGACATGAAAACCCATTTTCTCCCAGAATTGTTGTTGAATTTCACTTTTTCTTTGTTGCATTAGTAATTTGCCCTCAGCATTTCGAATTTGCCATTTTTTAATATGAAGTCTATATGAAAGATTCAGAACAAATTCTAGGCATCGAATCCAAGCGTGTAATGGGCTTATGCCATATTTTAATGAATTTGGTTTTGGCTGAAACACTAATGAGCTTAAATCTTTTATTGACAAAAACTGCTTCGGATTTCCACCACATATTGGGCACGACTGAGAAGACTTTGTTTCCGTAAGTACGTTCAAAACTTTTCCATCAATTAAAGTCATTATAAATTCATATTTTACTGATATTTTTCTACCATTTAAAAAATATTCGAAGCGCTCAAGGTTTTTTATTTGCATATCCAGATTGTTTTTTTCTTTCAAAATATGTTCCTTCGTTTCCTTAATAAATTCAATTTTAAGTGGTCGGCAAAAACGAACAGATTGAGGTGTACGATTAATCCAAACGGTTTCATGATGCGACGTGATTAATTTTAGTGGTATAATTGATGTCACAAATAGCGAGTTATCTAAACTTTCTGGGGTATTGCTGCTGAATATTTGTTTAAAAGAACTTTGTCCTGTGGAACCGTCGAAACCATAACTTAAAACCAATCTGACATCACTCAGCTCATCTATTTGCATCAAAACTTCTTCTTGGTATGACAAAATTCTTGTTGCTGTATGGTTAACCAAGCTCTGCAGAGGAATTTGTGCTGATGATTCCGTTACCGATAGTCCATCAGGTCGGCATTGCAGTTTGCACTCTTGAATTTTTTGGTAATGTGGATAAATATCACAGTTTCGTGACTTGCTCATTGCCCGAATGTTTATGTACTGTTGCTTTGTTAAATTATTTTCTATCAAAAATAGTAATGCTTCCTCGGGGGATAGTGGTAATGGTTTTTTGTCATTGGCGGTTAAAGTTTTTCTCATTTTTGTAGCCCTAGATGGAGATGAAGCTGCTTCCTTTAAAACAAAGTTTAAATCATTTGCTTTTGATGCATAAGCTGATATTGAAGCAGCATGAACCAATAATTTGGTATCGTGACCCTGTACGGACGATACTTCGGAAGCAAGTTTTCGTTTTTGCCTCGCACTTCCCTCCCTGTATCCAACATGAGGGCGACCTCTTTTGTTTGCGACATCACTCTCAGAAATTTAAAATTCAGTCACATTTGAAAGCCATAAGCTTTCTGATAATTCGGGTGGTGGAGCATGGTGCTCGCTCGTTCCTTAGATGTGGTTGGCCGTGGGGAAACGTTCGGCGCAAATTTATTCCACAAAATGTTAAGTAAAAAAACCAAAAAGTTTCTTTTATAATAAATATAATTTTAATATAATAAATTGGAAACACACTTACCACGTCTGTATCGCTAGGTTGTCGCAAAAGGAGAGAGCGCGCGCAACTTTTTTTAGTTAGAGTTTAGTTGCGCGCTAATTAAAACTCCGAAAAAACTTCGAAAAAAAAAGAAAAGAAAAGATTACTCTGCTGATACAGGCGTGGCAAAGAAATTGAGCGGGGGCGGCGTCAACACTTTCGTTGTTCTCAAATCTCTTCGCACATCTTTGGTTCTTGTTCCACTTTTGGGTAGCATTTGCACAAAAATTGTTAATTTTCTTTTTGATTGATGCCATACATTCGTCATCCACACTTCTATTAAATTTCTTGAAAATCCAGTTGACAATAATCGTAGCATTTCGGTTATTATCTAACCAAAATTTAACTATGTCCGTATTTTTTATTTTTACGCAATCTTAAAAGGAAAATATAAATAATTTAGAGCAGTTGGGCTGCAGTTGGCTGCAGTTGAAATTACAACCACATGAAAGTACACATCACTTTCTCCACATATATATTGTTCAACAAATACTACGTCCCAATAAACAAAGTACTACTCGAAGAAACACGAGGTCAATAACCAAAACTCCACAGTAAATACGACACACTTTGATGCAACAAAAATTTTACAACAACAACATTTTTATGAAATTTATTAATAACATTTTTTTTACATACCTGAATTAATATTTTCCATTTTATAAAAATTGTATACAATTATAATATTTTGTTAAACAATGGATTAAATGTTAGGCACTATGAAGGTGAATGTCAGAAAACAAAACAAACCAAAAAAAACTACAACTTGGCTTTAAGACATGGGTTGCCACCTGACTCTAATTTTTGTGTTTTTGGGTATTTCAAAATGTTTATTACAAAATGCCATTATCCTTTTTTTGAAATAGTACACTTTAAAAATTGATTTTTTGCCTCAAAAACCATCCATTTGACCTATAGTGCATGCGTCAAATCTTGGAAAAGACCAGAGAAATTGCCGCCTTCGGAGCGGGCAGAACCTCTTAGAGCCGTTTGATATCAAATGAGGTTTCAGACAAATAGGCTCCCTATCGTGCCTATTTAATCTATTGTTGGAGAAAATAATATGCGCTGCAGAGCTAAATAGAGAAGGTACAATCTTCTATAAGAGTGTGCTGACATCGGCATACATTGACATTATTGGCCTCAACAATTCTTTAATTAATTCTGTCTTCTTCAGACTGGATAAGGAAGCGAAGCGTATGTGTCTTGTTGTGAACGGGGACAAGACGAAATATCTCCTGTTATCAAACAAAGTTATAATTGTCGTTAGGTGTTAGGATTGTCAACAGTGACGTGTTAGGCGAGTTGCGAATGCGATGGCTTCACACTTTGAAGTCGTAGATAATTTCGTCTATCTCGTTACCAGCATCAACACCAACAACAATATCAGGTGCTATTTTAGACTGAGTAGGCAATTGAAAAGAAAAAACGTAAAGTCTTATCGCAACAAACAAAGCTCTAGCTCTAAAAATTCCGCATCATTCCCGTCTTGCTATATAGTATACGATTCGGCCTTTGGAGTGTTCGATGGAAAGGTTTTGCGGAGAAGAAGAACATTTCAGCTTTGAAGGTTTTCGATTCAGTACCGGCCGGTGGAAGCAGAGGAAGAGGAATACCTCTACTCCGTTGGAGAGATCAGGTGGAGAAAGACCTGACTGCACTTGGTATCTCAAATTGGCGCTAAAAGAATTGAATTGACTGGCGCGCTGTTGTAAACTCGGCTATAGCCGCGTAAGCGGTGTCTACGCCAATAAAGAAGAAGAAGATTATGAATACACAAATTTATTTGGTTTAAAACTTCATTCAAAGTGGGTAAAGTGGGTGTGGCCGACCACTAAAAGTTTAATGTACACAAACCACAAAAGCTTTTTCAACCAACTTGCTGTGAATAAATATTTTTAGTACCATACATATTCAAACACTGTGAAAATAGGCGAAATCAGGTGATTACCACACTCGCCACATAACGGTTATATTAAAAATTAGTAAAATTTCGATAACTCATCAAGTAAAGGCTATGAAGACATTAAATTTTACACCCAAGATGGTACAGAAAGTGTTCGTGGGAGCCGGTGTAAAATTTGAGAAGGCATCATCCACCTTTGGGAGAAATCCTATATCCCAGAAACTGATATACCAATTTCAAGGTATAGAAAGTACATATGTAATCTCACGTCCAAAAATAGTTGAAATCGGATTCACATACACCGAATATATAAAGCTCAGTGCCTATGGCTGATGACAACACCTGAAATTATGCTCCGCCTTTGATCCTTGCAAATTGCGAGAGTATAAAGTGCGAAGTTAAGACTTTACTTCAAATTTCTCAATTTTTATTCTATTCGTTTCTTGGAAATTGAAAATGAAAAAGCGATTAGAAAGAGCACTTCTCTATCTTCAGGCAAAAGTTGAGCCAGTCTAATTCATGCACTTCGAATTGCCACACTCAATTAGGTATGTGTGTAGGAGTATATACCACATGCAGGTAGAATTGAGCAGCGATGATTTCAATCCGTTTATTGGAGCGTGACTATTGGATGCTGACATATTTCGACAAATGTGAATGTCAACGCATAAGCAACGCAATTTGGCTGCGCATATTTTTCACCGATATTTGCAATGGAACGCTAATTAGCACTCAGTTTGAGATAGCACACCACTCACAGAGGATACGCATTGAATTGAAGCGATGGCAGCTTTGACAATATAACTCGAGCAGCGGTATCCACCTACGATTAGTGAAGCATACCGGCAATCGAATGATTGCTATTAAATTTTAAGTGACCTTATGTGAGTGAGATACCAATGGCCTTGTAAAATATGGCTTTACACGTGCAGCTACGTTTTTTAGACAGTTTGCCAACATGGATTTTATATGCCGAAATTATCGGAATGACAAGACGAATTGATATCTAAATACTCGTATCTGAGTAACAGTCCAAAATAAGAATAGGCATGTTCCAGAAACCGAATGAAATTGACGGGATTTCGTTTTCACAAACCGAATGATTTCAATTAAGATCAAAGCACAGGAATGTGAAGATATTATTATGTACCAAATATGGTCAATATCGGTCGGGCAGGTCTTGAGATATGGATTTGTACCGAAATATGGGCGGTGCGTATTGTCTATTTTTGACTTCGACTGCTATAGAATCTATTGTATTTCCCTATATGTAAAATTTATTTATTAATTTATTAGGCTATTAGTAACGGAATCGTCGTATGGGGAGTGCGCAGGATAATCAGATGAATAATCATCCATTCTAGCAGTTGGTTGGGGTGCTTAAGGGTATTTGACTGTATCAATAAAATATGTGTATATATATATGTATGTATATTGGAAGATCCGGTCGCACGTTGCTCTGGCAATGCTGTGCAGAGTGCAGGAGAGAGTGGGGAAATCGGGGCACGGAATTCTTAGGGGATCCCAATGCTTTGCAACCATTTTTTGCAAGTTCTTTTCTCCAACAATTGACTTCAATTGTACCTATTTTGAATTACGTGATCCTTAATACATGAGAATATGATATAATAATGAAGACGAAAACGTTATTATTTACGAATTATCTATGAATAATTGCCGGTAAAAGAATCCAAGGAATTGTATTTGAGGTTTAATTTTGTATATTATTAATATAATCAGTGAAAAAAATAATTAAAAATAATAATGACTTTCCATTTGGTATTTTATTGAAAAATGTATTTTATTTTTATTTATTAGAAATATGTTTATTTTATTTATAAATTGTTTTACTTTTAATATAACTGAGATATAAACTATCATATCTTTTAAATTGTAAAAAACTGTGCACAGTGTGCTAAATTTTACTAAAATCGGTGCAGTGGTTAAGAAGACAGCACCGGACAAAACGTGACATGTAATTTTTTATATAAACATTAGATTTTTAGATAAACATACATATGTATAGTACATATACACAAATAGTGTGTATGTGTTTTGTACACAAAGCTTGACCCCCTTGACCGCAAATTGCTGTGGCTTTGCTTATTTTACATCACTCACCGAATAATTAATTTTCTACTCCACTGAGAAATCAATACTTCAATTTACTTCTAACGCCAAAATGATTAAACTGCAACGCCATCCGACTATCACACAGTTATTGATTACCGCAACGGGTGCGTGGCCGAAACAGATAATTTTTCGACACGAAAAGCAAACAATAGCACGCATCCCACGCAGCTCCATTCACTACTAATTGCCGTTAAACCCATATTCGCGTTTGCACAGTTACTCTGAGGGGATTATTAAGGCGATATTTGAAGAATACGACGATATAAATAGTAATCGGTTCCGCTGAAACGAAAAAAAATATTGGTAGACGAAAAGTATAGTCAACAAGTTTTAAATCAATGAATGCTAAAAAATTCCTTTTAGTGCAAAACTGTCTAATGTTTCAACACATTACTCTTAGAGGAGTGGAAATAATAATAGCTTGTCAAAAAGTCTTGCGGTATTTTCGCTAGTTGGCGTTGAAAGCGCGTAGTTCTAGTTTTATTCGTCGCATCGGGTCATGCTATACCTTTTGGAAAGCTCATTTCACGCGCTAACACGTGTTTGGTTGATTGTCGTTTCTTTTAAGTCGTTCGTGAGTTATAGCGTCGCAAACATGGAGCAAAATATAGAGAACATACGGCCTACTAATAAAGGCAAAAATGCATCTCAGCCGCCAATAAAATTTGTGCAGTTTATGGACCCGATACAGTTTCCATTTCCACCGCACAACGATGGTTTCAACGTTTCCGTTCTGGTGTAGAGGTGGTCGAAGATGCGCCACGCTCCGGAAGGCCTGTCGTCGAAAATTGCGATAAAATCGCTGAATTGGTCGAAAGAGACCGGCATAGTAGTAGCCGTAGCATCGGTCTAGAGCTGATCATGAGTCATCAAAAATTCATTTCAATTTCAACAAAAAACAAATTCAATAAAAATACCGCAAGATTTTTTTGACAATCCATTATAAGGAATATAAGAAATTTTACAAATATTTCTATGCGGTATAAGAGGCCAGCATTGACACAATTTTATCAATTTTTAACCCCTTCATAAACATTGTCGGGAAAAGCTTAATCTGATTTAACTAAGATATCTAAAAACATTATTATGTACCAAATTTTGCGAAAAAGAGAGTAGAATATATCCTGGAATGGAATATCATGATGAAATAGACTCTTTTACAACTAGAAATACTCGGCGAAAGATTCACACCAAAAATCTGGATTTGAAATATGTATGTATATTAATAATGTATTTCTCTTAATTCACTACATATACAATAGTATAGTATGTTTGTATATAGCTTCAAAAATTATTTAAGGCAGTGGTTGAAATAAGCTATGAGCCACTCTAAATAAATGATCAGACGAATTGGAAACCGATTTTCTGGGGTTAATGAGTATATCTCACAAATCACAGTTTTTCAATGTGTTTAAAGGTAGATAAGACAACCTTCTACCATGTATCGAAAATGTCGGTACTCTAGGTAAAACATAAACTCCATGATATAGCATGTAAATCAGTAGAACTGTGAAAAAAATCCCATATAGAAAGTTCCGCATTGTGTGACCAATAACACTGGGGAACAATGTGAAACAAAATTTGTGTTGCTTTCGATTTTACAGGTGTTTTAGAGTTATTTAGGCATGTTAAATTCAAATCCGAAGTCAGTTTTCTTCTATCACGTCAAGTTTTTTTGCTAGAGCTTATAGTAATGAGACCACTCCCTGCAGTGTGCTGCTTAGATCATAAAACGGGGTACGCTCTGCTATAGACGGAAGTTCATTTTTTTTTTATTTGGAATAAGTGAATATCGCTGTAGGAGAATAGCAGCAGGTTCATGCTTGTGACGACAATCGTCTAGACGGTAGTTGGGACATGTATGAACCTGTCGTTGGTGACCTACGGCGTCATTCTCTTCTTCCCATACGAGCAAGTTCAGTTTCGCGCGAGATTGTGTGGTGAGACGTTGTTTGTGCTCATACGTTACGTCCGGTTTTTTAAACAAGGATTTTTTTTACATTTATTTCTGAGAACAACTTATCTTTCCTTTAGATCATGTCTGTCTCTGGCATTTCACGTCGAAGGTGTATAAACAGTGCTGATTCGTTTTGCTATATTTGTGGCAGTTTTACTATTCCAAGTCAAAGGAGAAAAATTAGTCCATTTGTCAGAAAATGAAAATCGGTGATCAGGATAAAGCTTGGGCCCCTCACAAGGTGTGCAAGCAGTGTGTTGAGAGTTTACGAATGTGGACTAAGGGAAAACGTGATAGAATGCCATTTGGTATACCAATGAGAGAGCCCAGAGATCATTCAAGTGACTGTTATTTCTGTATGGTGAAAACGTCAGGTTATAACAAAAAAAATAAATGTAAGATAGAGTATCCTAGTTTACTATCGGCTATACGCCCAGTGCCTCATTCAGCTGAAATCCCAGTGCCAGTTTTCGAAGAATTACCCCTATCAGAAATACAAGAAAGCGTGTGTGATGATGATTCAAGTGACTCCAACGACGAAGACTTTGAAATTGAAGACGACTCTGCTCGAAAGGGATTTGATCAGAATGTAGATAAATTCGTTATGCTCGATAGAAGCCACTTGTAATTTTGAAAAAAAAAAGATCAAACTTTTTTTGCATATTTTGAATGTTTATACATCCAGTATATTGTCTGTAAATTTCAAAGTAATCCGGTAAATCGTTTCGGAGTAATGAGCAGATTTGTAAAGGCGTCTCCGAGCGTTTGAAAGTAGGCGGAACCGTAACCCGGAGTAGCAGCTGCGCTTTAAATGCGTTTTTCTCGAAACGATGTATTCAAAGTCGGTGAGGAATATTTCAACGAAACGGCTTGACCGATTGACTTGAAATTTTCACATGATCTTCTTAAATACTTTTTTCGGAAAAAGTTCGATTTTCAAGTCACTTTTAAGTGTAAATTTTCCTGCAAAAAAAGATTTTTTTGTTGGGAAGCCACCATTTTGTATCAAATCAAACCTTTGACTATTTCTTCGATCATTTATCTAAACTAAAAGTAATTCTTTTGGTTTTTTATTTCAGATAATTTCATCAGACCAGATCAGAGATATCTTCCGCACCGCAAAACACCTTTTTGTGGAGGACTTTCAGGAGATCTTTTACAGGAACGGTGGAACCCAATATTTTTGTTACGTATAATACGCTAAATGTTCATACATATATTTTATGTATATATTCAATAAAAAGCCTCTCCAGAAAAAATCAACAAAAAAACATATTTTTTCGAACTTACATGTGGATATAACCCCTTAAATCGATTTTAGAAAATCAGACCCTATTGCGTTAGTTACGTCGCATTCCTTTGATTTCAATATCATTTGCGGCAATAACCACAGCTCGTGTATTAGGAAGAAGTCTGCTTTCCCATAGATCATGCAAGTTGCGGTTATTCAGCGTCGTTCCGGCTGCGCGTTTCATGCCCTCGCTGTTGTCTGAGAAATGCCCAACGATTTTGTCTTGAATGTATTTGTATTTAAAATTTGTCGCTGCAGTGTCTGCGATGTAGAGAAGCTCCATCACCTTGTTCAGTGGTACACTATGCTGCTAATTGAAATAGCGCTAAGCCAAAAGTGCAGGGCATACAAATACGATTCAATGTTATCTTCAGTCAATGTTGGCAATGTTAAGCGATAAGTTTTTTTTTTTTTTTGTTTCAATATCTTTTTTTATTTATTGAATCTGCTTTTTGTTTTGAAAGCCTAACAATAAGTTATAAAATCTTAAATCTAATTAAAAACTAGACACGCTCAAGCAAATGATTGAGCTGTTTTGGTGATACATTGCTCCTTAGTATGCGGGCACATATTTTCTTTTAAGGCGCGTTTGATCGCAGGAATGTACCAAAGCATTAGCCAAAGGGTTTGGGTGATCACGGAGTTTAGATATATATTTCAATTTGCTGTCTTCTACTTCTTTCTTTACCATAGAAATACCAAGGTCTTTATGGATATTTTCATTACGCATGTACCATGGCGAACACGTGATTGATCTAAGCATTTTTGATTGGAACCTTTGTATTATGTCTATATTAGTTGCACAGGTCGTACCCCACAGTTGAATTCCATACATCCAAATCGGCTTTATGTCCGCTTATAAAAGCACTTTGTTGTCTAGGCTAAGTTTGGAGTTTTTATTTAATAGCCAATTTAAATTTGCAGCTCTTATCTTCATGCAAGTTATTTTACTCGCTATGTGTTTTCTCCACGTAAGTCTTCTATCGAGGTGAATACCAAGATAAGTTACTTCATTCGCTTGGGGTACTAAAATATTATTCATTTTTACTTCCGGACACATTTTTTGGTCTAAGCGAAAATGTAACATGTTTACACTTTTGTTCATTAACATTTATACGCCAGTTGGCTAGCCATTCTTCGACAAACCTTAGGTGCTCGGCTAGTATTCTTGAGCATTTGTTACGGCTCACTAAAACTGTGTCATCCGCAAAAGTTGAAGTCAATATATTATTAGCTGTTGGAAGATCTGCTGTATATATGATGTATAGTGTTGGGCCTAAAACACTGCCCTGGGGTACGCCAGCCCTTATCTGTCTTTCATCAGATATGAAATCTCCCACTTTTACCATAAATTTTCTATTTTTTAAATAAGACTCCAATATTTTATACAATTTTGAAGGTAGGATATTTTTAATCTTATATAAAAGGCCCTCATGCCATACCTTATCAAACGCCTGAGCCACGTCTAGGAATATAGCTGAACAGTACTCTCTGTGCTCAAATGCTTTTCTTATTTCGTTAGTAATTCTATTTACTTGCTCTATCGTGCTATGTTTTTCACGAAACCCGAATTGGTGCGTTGGTATTATATTATTTTCGTGGAGGAAAGGAGACATCTTTGATAGCAACACTTTTTCAAATATTTTAGAAAGACAGGATAAAAGACTGATTGGTCTGTATGAAGACGGCTGTGTTAAGTCTTTCCCAGGTTTGTCTATCAAGATAATCTGCGACTTTTTCCATGAATTAGGATAGTGTCCGAGATTAAGAATTGCATTGAAGAGCAAAGAGAGCACTTCTACGGCAATATTTGGTCTGGGATTATTCAAAATATTGCCTATTTACCTGAAGGGTCACCAGATGTGGGAGTATGAGAAGATGACGATGCGTTATGCTCGACGTTCAATAGCGTCCAATATAGAAGAGATTTAGTGTTAATTCGTTATGACTTAAGAAGTGACAAAAATGTAATAACAACAATTGAGGAAGGGTTAGGTTCAGGTGTAACCGAACATTTACTCCCGCAATTGTGAAGAGGCAAAGCCTGGGAAGTACTTTCAAGTCATGGCGAAAAAAATTAGTTTGTAAATAGAAGAGTCCAACATTCATTATCCAACGAAACCGAATAGATTACAATCAAATTTAGGGCCTGGCTTTACAATACTGGCACAGAATTTTAGGGGCAAAATGGGTATGGGCGGACACTAAAAGCGGAACACTTATAGCTTTAGAGAAATTTGCATTTAAAATTGAAGAATTCAACAAAGTACTTCTGTACTTTTGTTTTCAATGCAGAATAAATCAATTATACTTTTCACTTTTATATCCACTCAAATTTTACTTATATTCAACACATTAATTTCACACTTTTATTTAACTAAATATTTTTATTCAATTCTCTTGAAAAGAAAAAAACAATAAAGGTCGTATTCCAGCAAATAGTAAGTGTTATCACATATATATTTTGCAAACGAAAAAACTAACACAAGGAAACAGATTTGACCCTAAAAACTGCACTCATAATCGTTGATGGACAATTATTTCACTCCTCTTGAGAAACTCCGGTGTTGGATGGACCAGGGATATTTTTTTAAAGCGCGTTGGGAGGCCGCTCATACAAAAAGCAGTCCTACAGGAAAAAAGTGAGAACACCCCAGTGTTGGATCGACCAGCAACCGAAGGCTAACATTAGAAAAAGAAGTTCTGAGTAAAACTAATATTGTAAAAGATGGTAAAACACTCTCTTTAACATCAATCTTCCCTAGAAGATATTAGTACTGTTACTTTTTAAGCAAAATACCTTTTCTTTTATATACTTTTGTAACATATTGTTCACCTAACGGTTGTGTGTATCATCTAAAAAGTCAAGTTTGATTTTGGGATATAAATAGATAATTGATCAGGATTCAAATTAGGCACTAATGAACGCATCGTGCAAAACTTTGCCCGAATACCGAAATATGTATATTTGTAAAAATTGATGGTTAGCGTCGGGGAGCGGTAACAATGAACCCGCTAGGTAATAAATTTTACCTTGGATCTGTAATATGTATGCAATGTTATAGGAATAAATTTTTCCCTATTCATTGAAAAAACCATCAAATATTCCATGTAATCACCTTAAATGTCGGCATATAGCGTCGAAAGAAGTCATTTGAAAAGACGAATTGTACTCTTGTATATGATTTAAAAAATGTTTCGATTCTGGTGATGTCTCAATGATTAATAGGAAAATAAATTTTTCTCGTTAGCGCAACACATTCCATTTCATTTAGACAAATATAACATCATCATTCCAATATATCCATGTACATTATAGTCGATTGAAGGGTCGTTAAATGTCACGGAACATAAAAACACGACGTCGTATTCGATCTTGCTGGATTTCTTGCATGATGAGCTTCTTTGTAGACGTCGCACTGCACTTTGTGAGTCATTTCACTGAATAATCTTATATATAAAAATGAAACCGTTTTCGTTGTCACGGCATCACGCGTGAATGGCTGAACCGATTTGGCTGATTGTTTTTTTGTTGTATTTGTTATCATTAGGAGAAGGTTCTTATGTAAGAAAAAATTACGAAAGTTGCCGGAAAACCCCTAAAAACAGCCCTTTTCTTTTTCCCATACAAACGTTTTATTTTGTATATATGTACATACATACATATGTACATATGTAATATGTAAGTAAATACAATCCGTTTTTGTTTTGTTTTTCAATATTTTGTTCTGTAAATTATTTGAATCTTTCAATTTCGGTCGCTTGCTTTTTTATTCCGGCTATTTAAAAGAAAAATTATTGAAAATTGTTCAGTGAAAACTTTATGTGTGTTTCAAACGAAGTGATCAATTACAGATTGAAATTTGTTACGAGGCAACGAAGACATCGCGCTAATATCGGTCGGCGTTCTTTTTGCCATCAACGTATCAACATGAACTACATACATGAGACTCCCAGGATTCGATGACATATGTGTGGAATTATGGATCGCTGTCAATCAGCAAGCGATCATCACGACAATACAGCAAGATTTTTCAAACAACAGCTACGATATTTGATGGACTTTATCTTGAAGCAACGTATGTATATTTTTTTTTTCTTTTTCGTTGGAGTGTTTTTTTACGTGGCGGGTCCCAAACCCAGCGCACAACCCTATGTAAGGGATGTTTCGCCTTCTCACATTAGCTCGCCTTCGAACGGATGTTCTTAGGCTACCCAGAAGATACTTGGTCAAAGACCGGAAGTAGTGAGCTGCTTGAGCCATGTGTAAAAGAATCGTTTCTGGCCACTCCCAAGTGAATGGCGATCAGAGAACTTTCCTCACTTGCGTGAACTTCTACACATGACTCCATCCTAAGTGTGCTATGCCCAATCCATAAAAAAAGAAGACCCCACAATCTGCGCCAACTACCGTGGGATTAGCCTCCTCAACATCGCATATAAGGTTCTATCGAGCGTATTGTGTGAAAGATTAAAGCCCACCGTCAACAAACTGATTGGACCTTATCAGTGTGGCTTCAGACCTGGAAAATCAACAACTGACCAGATATTCACCATGCGCCAAATCTTGGAAAAGACCCGTGAAAGAAGAATCGACACACACCACCTCTTCGTCGATTTCAAAGCTGCTTTCGACAGCACGAAAAGATGCTGCTTTTATGCCGCGATGTCTGAATTTGGTATCCCCGCGAAACTAATACGGCTGTGTAAACTGACGTTGAGTAACACCAAAAGCTCCGTCAGGATCGGGAAGGACCTCTCCGAGCCGTTCGATACCAAACGAGGTTTCAGACAAGGCGACTCCCTATAGTGCGACTTCTTCAATCTGCTCCTGGAGAAAATAGTTCGAGCTGCAGAACTAAATAGAGAAGGTACCATCTTCTATAAGAGTGTACAGCTGCTGGCGTATGCCGATGATATTGATATCATCGGCCTCAACACCCGCGCCGTTAGTTCTGCTTTCTCCAGGCTGGACAAGGAAGCACAGAAAATGGGTCTGGCAGTGAACGAGGGCAAAACGAAATATCTCCTGTCATCAAACAAACAGTCGTCGCACTCGCGACTTGGCTCTCACGTCACTGTTGACAGTCATAACTTTGAAGTTGTAGATAATTTCGTCTATCTTGGAACCAGCGTAAACACCACCAACAATGTCAGCCTGGAAATCCAACGCAGGATTGCTCTTGCCAACAGGTGCTACTTCGGACTGAGTAGGCAATTGAAAAGTAAAGTCCTCTCTCGACGTACAAAAGCTAAACTCTACAAGTCGCTCATAATTCCCGTCCTGCTATATGGTGCAGAGGCTTGGGCGATGACAGCAACCGATGAGTCGACGTTACGAGTTTTCGAGAGAAAAGTTCTGCGAAAGATTTATGGTCCTTTGCGCATTGGCCACGGCGAATATCGCATTCGATGGAACGATGAGCTGTACGAGATATACGACGACATTGACATAGTTCAGCGAATTAAAAGACAGCGGCTACGCTGGCTAGGTCATGTTGTCCGGATGGATGAAAACACTCCAGCTCTGAAAGTATTCGAGGCAATGCCCGCCGGGGGAAGCAGATGAAGAGGAAGACCTCCACTCCGTTGGAAGGACCAAGTGGAGAAGGACCTGGCTTCGCTTGGAATATCCAATTGGCGCCACGTAGCGAAAAGAAGAAACGACTGGCGCGCTGTTGTTAACTCGGCTATAATCGCGTAAGCGGTGTCTACGTCAATTAAGAAGAAGAAGAACGTATGTATATACAAGTATGGTGCAGTCAGATGCTGGATGTACTCTGTTGAGTTGCAAAAACGAGGTTTGCCGCACGCACACATTCTTCTTTGAATGGTGGATGGTGGTTACACCAGATCAAATTGATGAAATCATTTCTGTGGAAATTCCTCATGCAGAGAAAGATCCATTATTCTACGAAGTGATGAAAACCAATATGGTGCATCCTTGCGGACACCACAATCCCACTTGCAATAAATGCACGAAATACTATCCACGTGGTTTTCTTTCGGAAACGCAAACTGGAAATGATGGATATCCACTCTATCGTTGTAGCTCATCAGTCGACAATGGCATGACATTTACCATTCAACTGAGAGTAGTGAATATCGAAGTCGACAACATATGGATCGTACCATATTCGCCACTATTGTCTAATTCACATTCAAAACTCATGCCAATGTTTGATATTGTAGTTTGGTGAAATTGAATTTTCCGACAGTTCCACCTCCCTTTTGTCAATTCACTTCAACGAAATATGAACTCATCACGAATGTTTATGCCAAATTGGCCAAATTATCGTAACTACGATTGCATGGGTTTTCCCGAGTTCCCCATCTTCTCTGTACATTTACACACCGGAATAGAAACCAAAAAATGATGCTTATCAAACTGCGTGACATTGAAAAAATTTAGAAAAATCGAAAATAAATGATTTTTAACACAACGTAAATTCAACTTTTTTTTCATTTCAAAACACATAATTTCACGCAGGACAACGAATGCGTTGTTACGGCATCACGCGTGAATGGCTGAACCGATTTGGCTGACTTTTGTTTGTAGTTTTCTAATAAATACTATGTACAAGGTTCTTATGGAAAAAAATATTAAGAAAATCTCTCAGAAAGATTGAAAAATATACATTTCATTTTGCATATTTAAAAAAACGCGCGTAACAAATGTAAACGTAATTCAATTTAAATGTCAACGTCATTCAATTAAAAAAAAATTGTGGTAATCTGTTTTCATGTAAATTTTATTAAGTTTTTGATAAAGTTCGTTTTGTTTTAAAGCTAAGAAGTTTGTTGTTTGCTAATAAGTGTTTATTAATCACGGTAAGTTAAATTCACCTTATATCGATTTTTGGTAACTTTTGCTGACTACACAATATTACAATTTGGTATACATGGTTAAACAGAAAAAATATGAGATCAATTTATTTTCAGTTGGATTTTCGTTTTTAACAATGCCACCAACCAGACGTACAAACAAAGATCAAATTGATGAAATCATTTCTGCGGAAATTCCTGATGTAGAGAAAGATCCAGTATTAAACGAAGTGATGAAAACCAATATGGTTCATGGACCTTGCGGACACCACAATCCCACTTCGGTTTGTATGTCTGACAATAAATGCACGAAACACTATCCACTTGCTTGCAAACTGGAAATGATGGATATCCACTCTATCGTCGTAGCTCATCAGACGACCATACAACTTAGAGTAGTGAATATCGAAGTTGACAACTTATGGATCGTACTATATTCTCCACTGTTGTCTAATTCACATTCAAAACTCATATCAATATTGGTCTTGAACGATACGGTCGATACGTGAATTGCAATAAAGCGCTTTGTAGGGTATTTACTTTTGCAATTCATGAACGTTTTTCGACTGTTGTGCGTCTCGCAGTTCATTTGGAGAATGGCTAAAGAGTGTTTTTCAACCCAGAGAATACAGTACACCCAGCGGAAACACCTCCAACAACAAAATTTACATTGACGAGTTTTTCTCAACTTGCGTCAGTGATTCGTTTGCGAGCACATTGCTCTATTCGGAAATGCCTTGATATTATACATGGAATGCATCGACGAAGAAATAGTTACGTAGACAGGTGTGTTCTCAACTAATTCCTTAGGACGAGTTTACATAATCCACCCGAAAAACGACGATTGCTAATACCTTCGGTTGCTATTGATATTTCCTTACAAATCAAAATATTGAAAAACAAAACAAAAAATAATTGTATGAAAAGTCACTTTTTAGAAATATCCAATTTTTCGACTTTTCCTTATGAAAAGTATATGGTTTTTTTGCCCGAATACTGCCCTTAAAGTCTTTCAGGTTATAGACAAAAATTATCCATATCGGAACAAAGCAATGACCGCAGTTCCTTTTGTAAACTTTTTTTCGAATAGGTCAATCTGTGAGATATTTAATAGAAAGTCAGAAAGAATACTTATCTGATAATAATTTGTCCGTGTGCCAAAAATGGGTTGAATCGGATCAATAATTCCCTTAGTCCTCATATACCTAATATAAAAATGTGTGGACTTCCGGCTGACTTTAAACGGCATATATTCGCCAATATGCGAGTTAGGTTAATGAAATCGAACGAAGATGTTTAAAACAAAAATTAATTAAATCGGATGAAAACTTGCCCTTTCATCCATATGAGTAATATCAGGTACTTAAGTTAGTGGTGATTGTTTGTAAAGTAACTAAATGAAACTCAAGATCATCTTTTTCTGTTAATAATATG
This sequence comes from Bactrocera neohumeralis, assembly GCF_024586455.1. Taxonomy (NCBI): domain Eukaryota; kingdom Metazoa; phylum Arthropoda; class Insecta; order Diptera; family Tephritidae; genus Bactrocera; species Bactrocera neohumeralis. The sequence continues at coordinate 51,082,070 of NC_065923.1, forward strand.
TAGTAATGCCAAAAAAAAAATGGAAGACGGCTCAATTAATATGCTTTAATACCTAATAAAAACTTCCTGTTGGCTTTACCATCTACTGTAACTTAACGTATAATATTAAATATTTTATAGTTTAATGCGCAACTATTTGATATTAGACTACAAATTATCCCACAAACCCTGAGTATGTCGGGCAGTGTATGAGTTATATATTTGCAAAATTGCTTGGAAATATGCTCTTGAATATATGCGAGTAATTTAAAAAGTTAGTGAAATCAGGTCAGATTTCTCTTGTCCCATCGTAGCATATATAATTATTTCCAACATTCTTACTGACTTTGCACCTTTTTGATGAAATTAAATAGACAAGTTTCCTTGACAATCCTGTAGTTTACCACTTGATCTAAACCTCACATCCCTAATATAAAGAGTTTCGTTCGTCTGGTTGATATTTTTCACATCAATCCAATATATTAAATTTAGCTTTTTCGTTTGAGTTTATACCACACGGTTCCCATTTAAGGATTAAAATATATGGTAGTCTTTTCGCATTTTGTCAATAGATGTCGTTGCAGTCGTATATCTCCAGTATAACCAACCACATTGTGTCATACCTTATACGAGTAGAGTTGGAAAGGTGAGGTTATAAGCTTCATTTTAAGAAATTTGCTATGAATTTTTGAAATTTTTGTATAAAAAAGGGAATTATGCCACACAAACAACCAATGAAATTTGTGAAGTTTACAGAGACGATGCTGTATCTCTTCGTGTAGCACAACAATGGTTCGCTCGCGTCCGTTCTGGAAATTTCGAAATTTCGATTTACACTGATGAAAGTTTTACACTGATGGAATAATGTCTATAGCGAAAAAACCAAAAAGTGGTCGACCAAACTAGGACATATTTGTTTATTTATTTATTAGTATACGAAAAGACTTTTTCGACTACCCAATATTGTCCATTCACGTCATTTTTATATTATTGTAACCTGTTGCTATAATGTATAATAGTTTTATTCACCTGATGGTTTCACGTATCACCTAAAGTTAATCGATATATCCCCCATATAACTAATATCAGGATTAAACATACTGCTCACTTTGCTCCATATGATTGGTGATTGTGTGTAAAGAGTCTTAATGAAATCCAGGACATTTTCTTAGTATGTGGCGTTATAATAGTTAGTTTATAAAATCGGGCCGATACTGCCCCAACTCCCATATACTACGAGTACGTAAATGATTTTCGTTTTTTTAACAAACCTTATGCCGAATATGTTGGTCAGTGTATGAGTTATATATACTATATGTATATATAAAATTGCCTTGAATGCGATCCTCTGGTTTACATTTTACACGTTAAGGTTGCACCCGAACTCTTAGCTCTTTCTTACATGTTTAATATAATATAAAGTCTTGCCATCCCTTGAAAGAATTTCCCGTGTTCAAAATGTTTGGTTGCAGCCGCACTTAGGACTTCCTTACTTGCTTTGTGTATATTATAACACCTCCTATTCTGGATGCGTTTGGAAGACAATTGTTTTGAATGTGCTTCTTCAGAAATATTTCATTGCATTAGTGCAATAAAGTCGAAATCCTTGTTCTCTACCAGTATCTGAAGGTGTGCAAAATTTTTTTTAACACCCTGTATATTTGTGTATATTCCCATTGCATGCTTTGGTTGCTAGTATCCAATTTTCTGCTTGTTATATAATATTTTTTCATCCTATTTTTAATTTTTCGGCATCAATAATTTTAGTAAAAGTATCTCCATCCATCTCGATTATCACATTATAAAATGTTTATTTTCACGTTTTACTTCAAAACAATCATCAATTTCAAATTTAAAATTTCCTATATAACGTCGCATATTGTACAAAAGGATTTCGGTTGTATTGTTCCTTAGATTTTTAACTTCTTAACTTAGATTCACGTGCTGTTCAACCGCCTTTTTATTTTGTTTCTTTCATTATCATTTTTTTTCAATCATTATTACACCGTTTCCCCTTTTTCCTATGGCCTCGATAAGTAAACGATTTGGATCTACTTTTTCATTTAAGTCTTTTTGTGTTTTTTCACTTGTTTGTTTATTTTTAGGTTTCAAGTTATTGGCATTTTTTCGAAAACTTTCGTTACTCCTTTAATTCCTTAGCTTATGGTTTTGACAAATTGGATTTTTTTATTTGTTTCCATTTTATTCATTATTTATTTAGTTATCATTGCAGACTCACTTAGTTTCTAACTATTTCTTTACAAATTTTCTCACTTTGTTTATTAAATTCCAAATTCACTAATTTTGTTCACATCCAGCATTGTTGTTTTACATATTTCTTGTACTTTGTTCCTTTTGTATCCATACTGTTTGTAAATCTATCATCCACAACCTCAAGTAAAGGTTTTAGTTTACATATTTTCATTTCTTACTTATGTGCTCTTTAAGATAATTGTTGTCCTTCATTACCATATCTTGTATCTCTTTAATCACACAATTCATATTATGGTTAAAGATTAAACAGTGTCATATTTGTTTCACTTAATATTTTTAGGCTGTTCGGTCTACTCCACTGCATTTCACTCCTTTGTGGATTACTTTTTTACATACACCTTCACTTTTTAATGCCGTCTGTCGGCGTATAGTTCGTTTGCCCTTGTCGCACAAGTACAAAAACTGCGATACTTAATAAAGAAGAGACTCTATTCCTTCTTATGTATTTGAATTTTATTTTATTTTTTATATTTTAAAATTGCGCAATTTATTGCAAATGTTTACTTGAACTCTATTGAAGAATTTAAATATGTCCATAGCATTTTCCGTTCTCCGCTACGTAGTAATGTAACTAAGAGAGCTTTTAAACCATAGTAATAAGAACACCTATCGATAAGGTGCCAATTATAGCTGTCAATCATTCACAATTTCATGCAATTGCCAATACCTGAAAATATTTCACCTCCTTTGATCCTTGCAAATTGAGAGAGTTCCCTTACCCTAATAACAGTGAGCTATTTGGCCAGGTCAAATATTGAGTTAGTATTAAACTTTAGGCAGAAGTACTCATTACGAAAGAAATCACGACGTTGGCAATTTGTTTTTATGCTCTTGCTGTCACTAAATTTCCTCTTAAACCAATTCATCATCTGAAAAAACTCTTCACAGTATTACATATAAATAGAAATATATCAAAATTTACCAATTAATACTGTCAATTGTGATCAAACTTCTCTACCAACTTTTAGGATAATTCCTTCTGTAATTCTATCGCAACGTTAGCAAAGTTATTGTCACAATTAATTACAAAGTTCAAATAAACATGGCATTCATAAAATGTTCGGTTAGAGGTTCCATCATGAAAATCAATAGCAAGCGAATGACTTAACCAGCAACTTAGCGGTATCGAAGAGCTGATGCATCAGTTTATTTGTAGAATATGACGAAAGCATGCCGGACGATTAGAATTTAAGTGTGCTCTGGTCAATCCACAAAAAGGGAGACCCACAATCTACGGCAACTACAGAGGAGGATTACTCAACATCGCATGTAAGGTTCTATCGAGCGTATTGTGTGAAAGATTAAAGCCCATCGTCAATAAAGTGATTGGATCTTATCAGTGTGGCTTTAGGCCTGGAAAATCTACAACTGACCAGATATTCACCATGCACCAAATCTTGGAAAATACCCGTGAAAAGAGGATCGATACACACCATTTCTTCATCGAATTTAAAGCACTAAAAGGAACAGCCTTTATGCCGCGATGTCTGAATTTGGTATCTTCGCAAAACTAATACGGCTGTGTAAACTGAAGTTTAGCAATACCAAAAGCTCCATCAGAATCGAGAAGGACCTCTCCGAGCTGTTCGATACCAAACGAGATTTCAGACAAGGCGAATCTATTGCTAGGGAAAATAATTCGATCTGCAAAGCTAAATAGAGAAGATATAATCTTTTATAAGAGTGTACAGCTTCAGGCCTACGCCGATGATGTTGATATCATTAAGCTCAACAACCCCGAGGTTAGTTCTGCTTTCTCCAGGATGGATAAGGAAGCAAAGGAAATGGGTCTGCCAGTGGATGAGGGTACACGGAGTATCTCCTGTTATCAAACAAACAGTCGTTGGACTTGCGACTAGGTTTCCACGCCACTGTTGACTGTCATAACTTCGAAGTCGTAGATAATTTCGTCTATCTTGGAACCAGTATTAACACCAACAACAATGTCAGACTCGAAATCCAACGCAGAATAACTTTTGCTACTTTGGACTGAGTAGGCAATTGAGAAATAAAGTCCTTTCTCGACGAACAAAACCAAACTCTTTAAGTTCCTCATTATTCCCGTCCTGCTAAATGGTGCAGAGACAAGGACGATGACAATTCGTCAAGTGATGTCAACGCCAATAAATAAGAGAAGGAAGGGCTAAATTCGGCTGTAAGCGAACATTTCATACTCTTGCAGCTTATAAGGACTAAAGCCGAGGTAATAACTTCAGGCAAATAAGGCTTGTTGGTTATATGGGTTCTAGGGCAAGGTTTCACCCGAAATTATTCAGTCTAAGCACAAAGATACACTGTATACTGAAAACTATTTAGAAGTTTTTTTCGGCGCCGATTCGCGCTGAAATGGCACATACATATGTATTTTATAGATCCAAAATACTTTGGCGGATAACGTCTCAAATGGTGATATTCACCAAATTCTTCCCACTTTATATTTATCGATGTTTGAAATATTTTTTGTTGGCACAGAGGTGGAAGCAATATATTTTTTATCTGAGGGATCCATGCCTATTCTTTTCACTTGATTGAAAAACAATAAATAAACAAGTATAGTACATGTGCAAAGCAGCGTTAAATCTCGCATCCACTATCTAATATAGTATAAAATCGATCAGGGCTGAACCTTACGCTCGGCTCGACTTTAAGCGTCCACTCTGCAGGCACCCTGAGTTTCATTACCTTACATACCTTTAGCAATATATTAGGAGTAATGTCAAGTGGATGTTTTAAAATCCTGCAATAAATTATGAACAGTTTTGATTCGATTTTATAAGGATATCAATAGGTGACATATTCGTGCAAAGTTTTATCTCGTTACATTGATTTCTTCTTGATTTGTATACTGGAAACCAAAAGAATCACATGAAATTCCCCGTCATTTTTGGTACATCCCGTTCGTACGTTCTACGACTAAAGAGAGACAAGAGACAATAAAACTACACAGACTGTGCAGTGAACGATGCTTTAAACTTGATACTCATAAGAAAACTAAATTTTAACATTAAATGGCATTTAATTGATTTAAAGAATGATGAATATTGAAAATCAAGGTATAGACTATATAACTAAGTGATTATTATGTAACAATATGTTTACCCTGGCAACCGCGTAAGCGATGTCCACGCCAATAAAGAAGAAGATGCCTACCCCGACAGCTGGTGTTTTTTCTTAGTGTATTGATTTGAATTGGAGAAAATGTTGTGATCCTTGCCTTAGATTGAAAATTTTAATTTAATATTACTAAATGCTTTAATAGTCTATATTATCAAATTCATCCGCCACCTTTGCCCCATCTCTCAATGTTTTCTACAAAGCAGTTGTGTGTTTTCTTGCTTATATGGCGTGCTTATGCATGTCTGTATACACGTGTACGTACGTTTATATTTTGTTTTTGTCTATTCATTGTTTGCATTTCGGTTTTAATATTCTCTTTTTTACTGGCTTACGCGGTTATGGCCGAGTTAACAACAGCACGCCAGTCGTAATGGAAATGGAGATTCCAAGCGAAGCCAGCTCCTTCTCCACCTGGTCTTTCCAACGGAGTGGAGGTCTTCCTCTTCCTCTGCTGCCCCCAGCGGGTACTATGTCGAGTACTTCCAGAGCTGGAGTGTTTTTGTCCATTCGGACAACATGACCTAGCCAGCGTAGCTGCTGTCTTTTAATTCGCTGAACTATGTCAATGTTGTCTTATATCTTATACAGCTCATCGTTCCATCGAATGCGATATTCGCCGTGGCCAACGCGCAAAGAACCTTAAATCTTTCGCAGAACTTTTCTCTCAAAAACTCGTAACGTCGACTCATCAGATGCTTTCATCATAATTGGCTCTGCACCATATAGCAGGTCGGGAATTATGAGTGACTTATAGAGTTTGGCTTTTGTTCGTCGAGAGAGGACTTTACTTTCCAATTGCCTTCTCAGTCCGAAGTAGCACCTGTTGGCAAGATAGACCAAATTTTCTACGACTTCGAAGTTATGACTGTCAACAGTGTCGTGGGTGCCTAGTCGCGAGTGCGACGACTGTTTGTTTGATGACAGAGAATATTTTGTCTTGCCCTCGTTCACCACTGGAGAAATCATAACTAACGACGCGGTTGTTGAGGCGAATGATATGTATCAATATCATCGGAGTACGCCAGCAGCTGTACATTCTTATAGAAGATGGTACCTTCACTATTTAGTTCTGCAGCTCGAATTATTTTCTCCAAAAGTAGGTTGAGGAAGTCACACGAAAGGGAGTGCCTGAGTTTGGTACCGAACGGCTCGGAGAGCTCCTCCCCGATTCTGACAGAGGTTTTAGTATTGCTCAACGTCAGCTTGTACAGCCGTATTAGTTTTGCGAGGACACCATATTCAGACATCGCTGTCAAATGAAGTCGTGAGCTGCTTAAGCCATATGTACTCGTAACAGAATCATTTCTGGCCTGGTTCATTTGCTAATAAAGTTAAAAATGTACATGATGTACATATGACGACCATAGATTCGCATCTGATGGTTACGAATAAATTAAAAACATTATTAAGAAAATACTTGATTACATACAACAACATCCAAAGTTCTCGAAAAAACGTCGGATTGGGCCTGCAAACAGAACTAACTGCTGAGGCCTTCTGATAACTAGACAAAAAAAAGTACTTTAAGAAAACGATAATATTAAAATCAGTTCTTGAGTCACTTGAATAATATTGGATAGTCAAAAAGTCTTTTCATATTTCTAATCAAACTGTAACTTATGTTTTTACATTTATACTAATAAATAAGTAAACAAATATGTACCATTTTGGTCGACCACTTTTTGCATTTTTTTTTTCTATAGACATTATTCAATCAGTGTAAAACTTTCATCAGTGTAAATCAAACCATTGTTGTGCTACACGAACTGATACCATCGTCTCCGTAAACTTCACAAATTTCATTGGTGGCATGGCATTCTAGCATTCTTTATACACAAATTTTAAAATATAGCGAATTTTCTCTATATTTTCACTCATTTTTCAACAGCTGTAACTTTTTTTCCAACTTCTCCGAATAAAGCTTAAAATCTCACTTTTCCAACATTATACTCGTATGGTATGATACAATGTGATTGGTAGCATTGGAGATATACGACTGCAACGACATCTATTGACAAAATACGAAAAACTTTTTCGACTACCCAATATTAGAACCATTTAAATGAATTGCAATGGTTATCAGTACTATTATTTCTCCTATTATTATTTTTTCTTTAATTAATAAATAAAGTCAAAAGCATTGCAAAACATTTCTAGTGGGAGGCGGCGTGGGTAGTAGGAAAGGAGTTTAGAGACTTTGACATAGGCAGGGAAGTATTTTTGGTCGCCCATTCCCTATATACCTCCAGTGGTTATAGTTGACATTTTACCGAAAATATCGGTAAGTGTGTGAGATATATAACTGGAATGCACAGAGGATCTTTTCCTGGTAGTAATATGTTACAAATGGGTTGAATCAGTTCAATAGTTTCCTTAGCTCCACTATACCTAGTATAAAGATTTAAGAACTTCCGGGTGACTCGGTCAATGTGTGAGTTACTTGTTTAAGGGGTCAGTAGGTTAATCTTTTTTCAACAATTTTTTTTTTTTTTTGGAGTTTGCATTTTCTGTACCCTTATACCCTTAGAATTAATGTAGAAACCCACTTTACCATTGGAAGGTTTCGAAAAAGGCCAAAAAATAATAATACCGCTCGACGTTCGGAGCGCTCGGAGTGCACACCTCAAACTTCAAACAATTCAATAATTCATAATTTTTTACATTTTTTGACAATTTTATGACAAAATTTATGTAAAAAACAAAAAAAAACGTTAATTACTTTTTTTATTTATCAACATTTTTTCATGATTCTAGTAGGGACGATAACCATTCACGTACTTTTTAAGAATAAATTGGGTTTTTGTGTTTCAGATGATCCAAACATGAGAAATCGTGTACGCCAGTGAAAAAACGCATCTCATTCACCCAGCCATTTCTCCGACAGATGTCATCAAAAAGTTCCGAAAAAATTTGTTTATACACTCCGCGTTATACCTCATGATATCTAAAAAAAGTTCTATTGTAGAATAGAAATTTCTATGGAAAAAATGTCAAAAAAACAGGCCAGATTACCCTACTGATCCCTTAATATAAAGATTTGTCAATACCTGTGAGTATTTCGCCGACTTTGATCCTTGCAATTCGCAAGAGTATAAAATGTTCGGTTACAGCAGAACTTAGCTCTTCCTTGTTTTAAATAAGTTTATTATTTTTCTCACTAATAACCCGCCCAGAGTGTGCACTTTGAAGATGGCACGTACGTTGTTATAAAATTTTACAACACGGATAGACGAGATTTTACCGGTGTTATGAAAATCATCGCCAACTTAAAAATGCATCCTGATCTTTACCATTATTATACTCTGAACAGGGTATATTAAGCACGAAGTTTGTAAAACTCCGAAAGAATATTCAGAATATTCGGAGAGCCTATAAAAATATATATGATATATGGTGACCATTCTCTATCAGAAGAAGGCGGGAGACCAAAAAAGTTTGAAGACGCCGAACTGCTAGCAATATTGGATGAAGGCATCCATTTTAAATGTTGCACAACAAACAATTTCAGACCGTTTGAAAGCTATGAGAAAGATCCAAGAGTGTAGAAAATGGGAGCCACATGAATTTAATGAAAGACAAATGGAAACCCGAAAAACACTTATGAAATTTTGCTTCAAAGATACGAAAGAAACTCAGTTTTGCATCGAATTGTCACTGGGGATGAAAAATGGTTTTATTTTAAGAATGCTAAGATCTTAGGTTAAGCCGAGACAACCATCAACATCGACTGGAAAAACAGATTGATTCGGTAGAAAGTCATTGCCCGATGTTTGGTGGGATTAGAAGTGTGTGATATACATATGATGAGCTTCTATAACCTGGTGAAGCTGTTAATAATAATTGCTGCAGGCAACAAATGATAAATTTGAACAATTCACACTTTCTTTTCTCCCCAAGTAGCCGCTCATTTGTCGGAAGCGCCAATATCGAACCACTACAGCATATAACTGCCATACAAACTGAATGATCGCAATCAAGTCTTTGTAAGGAAAACTTTTTTATTTGGCAATAATATCTTCGCTAAGCGCACGGTTTATTATCGAAGGCAACGGTAAAACCTCTGAAAAAATGGTTCAGATCATGCTGTATGTTAGTTGCCATACCAACTAACCGAACAAAATTAAGTTCATGTATTCATGAAGTATTTATTTTACTTGTGAAAAGTATTATAGCTCCGGTGCAAGTGACGTTAACGGGTTATAAAAAAACTAAAAGCTGTGTTTAAGAGAAAATGGTTAAATTGGATCCTTTAAAAAATAAAAAGAGTTTAATTATAGAAAAATTTCACCATAACTTTGTATATATAATATTTAATTGGTGATGCAACGCGATCTGACTTAGTGCACGTGTTCTCAAAGCTACATCCTGTAGTGTAGTGTTGGCATTGAAGATAAACCATGCCCATTAACACTTTTCTTCAAAAATACAAACCATAAGTGCAACAGCTCTGTGGTCTGTGAAACTCAACTTTGTCTAAACTGACTTTTGAATTGCAAACGATGTGTGAGCTAAACTCATATTGAGATAGTATAAAAGTAAAAAAGTTTCTCATTTTACTTTCTCTTATAAAATTCAGTGCATGATAATCAGGGTGTGGGAGTCCTAAGCTTAATATGGTGAGACATAGTACGTTCCGTAGCTTCTGTTATGAAATGTCGTACTTAGAAAGAAACAATGGATTCCACATACATATGTTTATAAATACATATATGTATAAACTTTTTAGTTTCATGTATTTTTCGCATTTTTTAATAATCTGATAAATATAATTGTACCTTGTACGTGAACTTAAATTTACGTACAAAATACATATATGTACGTATGTATGTACTAGTACTAGTTAAACTTTGCTCTTTGTCATCAAGATAAGTCAGTCCACATTTCAGTTGTGCAAGTGAAGGTTCACTGCTGAATTTTGAAAGTTACATAATTTTAATTAAACAGGAACTTTCTAGCCAGCAGGCCTAGAACACAAGCATGCCATTTGCAAGTTACGGCACCTGAATTAACATATCTTTTATATACCATATACTCACGCAGTTTGTGAAACTCAAAGTCGATTAAGTACTTTATAAAACAAGTAAGGAATGGCTAAGTTCTGGTGCAACCGAACATATTATATTCTTGTAACTTGCTGGAATCAAAGCCAGGGCAATACCTTAAGATGTAAAACGTAAACCAGAAGATTGGAATCCAAGCAATTTTATATACAAGTATACATACGTATATATGTATACTATATATGACTCGTACACTGACCGACATATTCAGCATAAACTTCGTTAAAAATCGAGAATCATTACATGTAGTATATAGTAATTGGAGTAGTATCGATCCGATTTTATCTATTAACTACTAAAAAATGTTCCCAGGGTTTCACCGAGGTATCGCACATACAATCACTAATCATATGGCGTAAAGTTTTCGCTCAATTGTATTTATTTTAGGCATAAAGATATACTGTTATGAGTAAAACATGTTCTGTAATTATACCCTGAACAGGGTATATTAAGTTGGCCACGAAGTTTGTAACACCCAGAAGTAGACCCTATAAAGTATATACATATATAGTATATAAATGATCAGTTTGTTGAGCTGAGTCGATTTAGCCATGTCCGTCTGTCTGACTGTCCATCTTCCCGTCTGTATATATACGAACTAGTCCCTCAGTTTTTAAGATATCGTTTTGAAATTTTGCAAACGTCATTTTCTTATATGGAAAACTTTCACATTTGACGATGTATCTTTACAAAAGATTATTTTCTAAGATAATAATGCATTATGATATACGAAGAAATTATTCAGATCGGCTTACTATAGCATATAGCTGCTATACAAATTGAACGATCGAAATCTAGTGCTGATATGGAAAACTTTTGCATTTGACAAGATATTTTCACGAAAATTGGTATGGATTATTCTCTAAGGCAACAATGTAATCTCCGAAGAAATTGCTCAGATCGGTTAACTATAGCATATTGCTGTCATACAAACTGAACACATATTTACCAAAAGATATGCACCTGTGAAGTGTATATTAACTTCGGTTCAGCCGAAGTTAACGCTTTTTCTTGTTTTCATTGACATAACTTAAATATTGGCCGATATATCCAGTATAAAATCATCTGGAATTTCGGAAATCTTTAAATTAGGTATATGGGCGACCAGAGATGTATTAACCCGATTCAACCCATTTTTGATATACAGAATTACTATTATCAGAAAAGGATTCTCTGAATTTCAATTATATATATCCCGCATTGGCCGATATTTTCAATCAAAGGTCAACTATAGACGCTGGGGTCCACATATTCCGTACCTAGGGGCTTGATTAGTTTTGTTTGGATTTTTGGTGATAAGTTATATACATATTTTAAAGGAATTATTCGTGCAAAGTATTAACCCGTTATATCAATTGTTTCCTGATTTGTGTACTGGAAGGTGGAAGAATCAAATGGAATTTAAAATTGTATTATACTCGTATGGGAATTAGGTGTGGTTGAAATCCGATTTTGCCCATTTTCGCACTGTGGGCATTCTATGTCATTCTACGTACCAAATTTAGTGGGGGGGTCGGTTCCCGAGATATGTGATTTCACCAAAAAGTGAGGGGTAACACACCCATCGTCCAATTTTCACACCTGCTCTCTAAAAGCCCTCTCATGCCAACTTGAGGGTAAAATTTAATGTATCTAGCGTATGGAGTTATTGATTTATTGCGCTTTAAGTAGTTTTGAACAGTACATTAAACTTATTAGCGGGATCACGGCTAATTTTCAAAATTTTTTGCCCTCTTGCTACTGCGATACCCTGTACTAAATTAGAGTTTTATACATATCTTAATTTAGTAATTAATTATGGCACATATGTTTTCGATTAATGGCGTTTTGTAGGCGTGGCAGTCATCTAATTACGCCCATCTACGAACCCGTTACTTTTTTGTTTCTAAGGAACACGATACGGTATACATAGTATAATCAAGATATCTCAATTTCACTCAAGTTATAGCTTGCACGGACGGACAAAAAGACAGCAATCCTATATCTATCTCAATTAGTTTTAAGTGAAACATACAACCGTTAGGTGAACAAAACTATTATACTCCGTATTAACATGTTGCGAGAGTATAAAAATTATGCAAAAAATCCAACTTTCATTATTTGACGAAACCTTGAATGAATTACAATCAATTTTGGTATCTTACTCACATATTATATTGTATTATAGGTCGTATACTCATTTCTTTGCATGTGCTAAATGCATTAACTTTTGACATTACTCAAGTACATTGAGAAACATATTTCCACGCAATTCTATATTTTATACACTGCAGGAATAGCTAAAATCATTACCAATGTACTATATGGCATATGCGAATACCATTGATTTCATCTGTCATCCGGCATTAAACTACATATATTGCTTGGATATTTATTATTATATGTTCGCTTAATTTCCAAAGATATCTTTCATACTCTTATGGATCGATATATGTATATATGTACGTACGACATGTTGTATCGGGCGCATGAAAAATTATTAACCGATTTGAAAGTTTCTACACCTAAAATAGCTAATATCTATCGACCTTAAAAATCGGTTGATCGAAATCAGTTTTAGACGCATAGTCTCTTAAGCAAAGATGTTCATAATGATCCGTAGAAAACTTCACGCATATACGATTTCACAGAAAAAATCGACCCACTGTAATGTATATGCACCTACCAGGTTTTCAAAGAGCGTAGTCCAATTGACACCTCATTAACATCGGTTCACCTCTAATTCAATAATATGGTAAATGTAGTGCATCAAAACATGTGAGAGTTTTGTTTGAAAAAACCAAAAATAAGTTTAATATCAAAACCCTTTTATTATTTTCATTCTTACAGAAACGTTTGTTGGGTATGTACGAGTATTTGTACGTACTAATGTAAATCGAAATGCAATCAAGCGTGTTAAAGCGATTTCGTTGCCATTTGCAATGTTTGCACCAACTGCATTTCGCATGAGTGTTTTCACAAGTGGAAATCGCCCAGCGACAAACTTCAAGTGTAAAATAACAAAAAAAAAAGTTTATGCGCAGCGAATAGTAAAAGCTTTTCGATTATCAATAATAAAAGAACAACTGCAAACCTAAGTGACTTTATAATGGAATTATTTTTCACGCACTTTATTGCTTTTAAAACATTTAAATAACTATATTCATATTTGTATATATATTAGGGTGTTCGTTATTTCCCAAGTTAATTTTTGTTTTGGCAAATGCCCCTAATGTTTCAGTTATGGCCCCATACAAATTTTCCGACGTAAAAAAGCTCGGGTTTTCAATTAAACCGTGCCTAAATCATAGTACTTTCCTAATCGCAAATAACGGACATATGTATTATTTTTCATTAGTTTTATTCCCTGAACATGTTAAATTAAGTTTGTGTGTTTGTAACACACAAAAAAAAAGTCTATATAATGCATACATAATAATTTAAAAGTCCCCGACGAACCATAGTTAAGCACATTTTTTGGTAAAACTTGTTTTTTTTTTTATTCTATTTTTATTTATTTATAATACCTTTCAAGGGTGATACACTGGTTATACATACTGGTTTGTGTAGTACGATTTGCGCTTCGCTTTAAAGTAAGCCTCAGTTTCGGCGATCACCTCTTCATTCGACGAAAATTTCTTCCCAGCGTTCTTTTCGAGGTCTGCGAACAGGAAATACTTGTAGTGCCTGGGGACCAGATCTGAAGAATACCATGGACGTAGAAGCAATTCGAAGCCCAACTCGGCATTTTTGCCATCGTTTTCACTGACTTGTGACACGGTGCATTGTCTTGGTGAAACAACACTTTCCTTTTCTTCAAATGCGGTTTTGGCGATATCGAACTTCAAACGGTTCAATAACGATATGTAATAGTCCCTATTGATAGTCCTTCCTTTTTCAAGGTAGTCAATAAAAATAATTATATGCACTTCTCAAAGTACATACGCCATATCCTGCTAGGCGCGTTTTTCCACGATTTGAAGCAGGTTCACAGTGAAGAGTCCACTCGGATGACTGTCGATCGTTCGAAGTAAAATGATGCAGCTACATATTGACGCAAAAACTCGGGTTTATAACTTTTGAACATCTCCAAACAGTGCTCCGAAGCGTCTTCTCGTCGTTATTATACCCTGAACAGGGTATATTAAGTTTGTCACGAAGTTTATAACACCCAGAAGGAAGCGTCGGATACCCTATAAAGTATATATATAAATGATCAGTATGTTGAGCTGAGTCGATTTAGCCATGTCCGGCTGTCTGTCTGTTCGTCTGTCTGTATATATGCGAACTAGTCGTTCAGTTTTTAAAATATCGTTATGAAATTTTATAAACGTAATTTTCTCTTCACGAAGCTGCTCATTTGTCAGAACTGCCGATATCGGACCACTATAACATATAGCTGCCATACAAACTGAACGATCGAAATCAAGTTCTTGTATGGAAAACTTTCACATTTGACAATGTATCTTCACAAAAGTTGGCACATGTTATTTTCTTAGGTAATAATGTAATATCAGAAGATAGTGTTCAGATCGGCTTACTATAGCATATAGTTGCCATACAAACCGAGCGATCGGAATCAAGGGCTTGTATGGAAAACTTTCGTATTTGACGTGGTATCTTCTCGAAATTTGACATGGATTACTGCTTAAGGTAAGAACATAATCTCCGGAAAAATTGTTCAGATCGGGTTACTATAGCATACAGCTTCCATACAAACTGGACACATAGTTACTAAAAGAAATGGACCTGTGAAGGGTATATTAGCTTCGGTGCAGCCGAAGTTAACGTTATTTCTTGTTTTTTGGTTTGTTTTGAGCTCGCGCGGCAGCCACTTTGCACAGACCTTTCTGAAACCCAAATAGTCGTGAATGAATGAGTATGATGTACACATTTAGTTGATATCTTTAGAGTGCGTGCTATCTCGAACAACTTCACTTTATAGTCATCCAAAATTATTTTGTGGACTTTTTTGATGTTTTAGGCGTCTATTGACGTCTAAACTTCACATATCAATCCTCGATGGGTGATTTTCTGGGACTGTGTCTGGAAACTCGTCATCAAGCCAAGTTTTTGCTCCAACTGCTTTTTTCCCCTTTAAAAGGCAATATCTTATCAACATAGGAAATTCGTTTTTATTCATTGTTCACGATAAGAAAAGTTGCTTCCGACCGACAGCTGGCACGCCTTTTGCAAATTAGGGCTAACTAAAAATTATTTGGATTTAATTCTAGTAGCTCCATTTATGTGTCAGGCCGGGGACTTTCAATTGACCCGTTAGTTCTCTCCATTTGATATATGTATGTAGCAATTAGTAATTACTAATGATCCCAGCCAAGCAATAAAGTACACTTATCACGTTGATTAATTTCTAATAAAATGTAATGATCTTTAATATTTATTCAAAGGATTCAAGGTGAGCCGCGAATAAAAGTTAGTACTTAGAAATTATTTTATCTTACTGAAACTAAATAATTGAAGGTTCTTTATTGCCAAAAATAAATTTAAATTAATCCGACGGTAAGATGTTTGAATAGCGTATAGTGTTCAATGCTGAAGTGGTTCAATTACATTATACAAGTATAGATCGCATTATAACTAACAATCCTTATGTAACTGATGGTACTTCCCGGTCTTTCCAAGTTACAAGAGAATAAAATGTTCGGTTACTCCCGTACTTATCCTTCCTTACTTGCTACTTTTCAAGTTTGTTTTGTATTTTAATTTAATTATAATTAATTTTAAGAGTAGTCCCTCTCTATTGTTATATTGAGAAATTAAATATCGCAAGAACTTCTGCTTTTATGGAATTGATAACTTGTGTCCACGAAAACAATAAAAAAGGACACATTACCTAACTCTATTGGCATTAATTCATCAAGCACTGTCAGCTTGTTTCACATCAGTCATAGTTTATTTAAAACACTTACATACATACATATGTATATATGTATTCACTTGTACAGATTAGTAAGTTTGGTTGTTCATTTCATGTCCTCGACTGCTTAACCATTTAAGTTTGATAACATTTGGTGAATATATAGTAGGCATTGTCATAAATATGTATGTATGTGTGTCTATGTACTTTTCCAAAACAGCCCAAAACTTAAACGGAAAGGCTATTCTTAAAACAATGCCTCACGAAAATAATGGGAAACACACATACATATGTATGTTTATATAGTATGTGCTGGTATGTATATTTGTTTGAAAATATATTTTATATCATTTTCCAATGTGCTTGGCTAAAACTGAATATGAAAAACTTACTGTTAGTTGAAATACTGTAGAACATTTCAAAGGTATTCAACTTTAATCGATGCTTTTGGACATTGTGTTATTTTCTTTGTAAGTAAATTTGAGTTGTTTATTATCTTACTTATTGACCGATATTTTCGGTAAAGGAATAAAGACTAGTATGGTCCGATAACCATTTTTATGGAACTAGACTTATGTACTGTAAACTAGAAGCACTTTACGATTTTTCTCCTATCTGCAATAGTAACATCTTCAGATCGTTACCAAATTCATCAAGTTATCTTAAATTTCAAGTTAACGCTTGTACGGGCAGTTGGATAGATCACTGATGACGAACTGCGATTGTTACAAGATGATAACCGTTAGAAACTAACATTAGCCAATGCTCTGTTGACAACGCGGCAAATAACAAACATCAAATGTGTACACTGTACAGGTACCATCGCTTCAGTAAGTTAGATTCATAATGTACAGTACTTTATATTATTTGCTTCTAAAAAATCAGCACCTTTCTCTTATTTTTGGCGTGCTTCACATCCCTCCATACGTACATACATATATAGTACATCTCAGTAACTTGTAATTTTTGAAATTTTTTATACCAAGCTTTTTAATTGTCTGCTTCAATTTATAGAGTTGACTCGATCTTGGTCTTCCTCTTGCCACAGTGTTGAACACTTTGTCTTCAACCATTTTCTTTTGCAGCCTCTTAGTGTCTATCCTTGTTACATTACCTAGTCATCTTAAAACGGAGTAAAAATGAATGCTCCAGAAATTTTTCGTAAAATTTTCCGTAAAACTAGAACGAATAATAGTTTAGTAACTATATGTACATTGTCTTTTTAACATTTTATTTTTTTCTCTCATCGAAAGCAATCCTTGCTGCCTTGAGGCTCTCACAGTTTCAAATACATAAATATATTGCTTATTTTTATATGATAATCGTTTTGTGGGAATAAAATAGTTTTACAAGCAAAAAAAGTATATATGTACATATATCGTCACATAAAATGCAAAATAACGTACATAATAACATTTTCGGAAATTTACAGGAGAACGCATGAAATACTTAATAAAATGGAACATGAGTGAAACAAAATTGAAATATTAGTTAAAACTGAGTAACATCTCATAGCAGAACCTTAAAATGTTGGACATATCTACTTAAATATAATATATATTATATATAATAAATGAAACACTCAATTTCGATTATACGTTATTTTGCATTTTAGGTGACGATATGTGGTTTTGAAGGTACTTTTCTTGTTTTAAAGTTAGTAATATTAAAATTAATCATGTGTAAAAGTACACGCAAGTGAGGAAAGTTCTCTGATTGCCATTCACTTGGGAGTGGCCAGAAATTATTTTACATATGGCTCAGGCAGCTCACGACATCCGGTTTTAGCCCAAGTATCCTCTGGGTAGCCTAAGAGCATCCGTTCGAAGGCGAGCTAAAGTGAGAAGGCAAAATATCTCCGCGTAAAAAACCCCCCCAATGAAAGATTACCAACTGCCTGGGATGAGAGACCCCCCTTTTGATGACGACCACAGCAAACGAAACAAGGATTATGATTTGAGGGCATGCACCTGGAATGTCCGGTCTCTTAATAGTGAAGGTGCCGCAGTCCAGCTGGTTGATATCCTCGTTAGAGTGAAGACTGACATCACCGCAGTCCAAGAAATGGGATGGACGGGACAAGGACTGAGGCGAGTAGGTCCTTGTGGCATTTACTACAGTGGCCATATAAAGGAGCGCAAGTTTGATGTGGGATTCGTGGTTTGAGAGAGACTCCGTCGCTGAGTACTATCATTCACTCCGGTGGATGAACGTCTAGCCACAATCCGCATCAAAGCGAGGTTCTTCAACATATTGCTGATTTGCGTCCACGCCCCGACGGAAGAGAAGGACGATGTGACCCAAGATGCCTTCTATGAAAAAGAAAGAGACCGAAATGTGTGAGTATGAAGAGCTTGACAAGCTGGCCGACAGGGGTAATGCTCGAAAATTCTAAAATTATGGTGAGAACACTTCTCCAGCCTGCTGAATGGTAGTGAAAATACAACGCCAGGAGAAGGCGACCCCGATTCCCCAATCGATGACGATGGTGCAGACGTTCCATCGCCCGACCATGAAGAAGTTAGAATAGCAATTACCCGCCTGAAGAACAACAAAGCCGCGGGGGCCGATGGATTGCCGCCCGAGCTATTCAAACACGGCGGTGAAGAACTGATAAGGAACATGCATCAGCTTCTTTGCAAAATATAGTCGGACGAAAGCATTCCCAACGATTGGAATTTAAGTGTGCTCTACCCAATCCACAAAAAGGGTGACCCCACAATCTGCGCCAACTACCGTGGGATTAGCCTCCTCAACATCGCATATAAGGTTCTATCGAGCGTATTGTGTGAAAGATTAAAGCCCACCGTCAACAAACTGATTGGACCTTATCAGTGTGGCTTTAGACCTGGCAAATCGACAACCGACCAGATATTCACCATCAGAATCGACACACACCACCTCTTCGTCGATTTCAAAGCTGCTTTCGACAGCACGAAAAGGAGCTGCCTTTTTGTCGCGATGTCTGAATTTGGTATCCCCACAAAACTAATACGGCTGCGTAAACTAACGTTGAGCAACACGAAAAGCTCCGTCAGGATCGGGAAGGACCTCTCCGAGCCATTCGATACCAAACGAGGTTTCAGACAAGGCGACTCCCTATCATGCGACTTTTTCGCTGCTGGCGTATGCCGATGATATTGATATCGACGGCCTCAACACCCGCGCCGTTAGTCCTGCTTTCTCCAGACTGGACAAGGAAGCAAAGCAAATGGGTCTGGCAGTGAACTCGGGCAAGACGAAATATCTCCTGTCATCAATCAAACAATCGTCGCACTCGCGACTTGACTTTCACGTCACTGTCGACAGTCATAACTTTGAAGTTGTAGATAGTTTCGTATATTTAGGAACCAGCATAAACAGCCTGGAAATACAACTGGGGCTACTTCGGACTGAGTAGGCAATTGAGAAGTAAAGTCCTCTCTCGACGAACAAAAACCAAACTCTATAAGTCACTCATAATTCCCGTCCTGCTATATGGTGCAGAGGCTTGGACGATGACAACAACTAATGAGTCGACGTTGCGAGTTCTCGACAGAAAAGTTCTGCGAAAGATATATGGTCCTTTCCACTTTGGCCACGGTGAATATCGCATTCGATGGAACGATGAGCTATATGAGATATACGACGAGAACGACGGGTTAATAACCGAGGCGAGACAAGAAGTCTGTTGTCCAAGTTGCTTCAAAACATTCATATGCAGAAGATCTTGCCAACCAGAAAATTGTACATTCATCAAACCAATGTAATTAATTAAAATTCCAATTATATTTCATTAATATGCGGTGGACACTTAAAGCCATATTATCGTGAATAAATAAATCAGTATATTAAACTCAGAACTTTTGCACGTGTATAAAGAATTGAGTTTCAATATATGTCAAAATATACGAATGCACGTATGTATTTAATTAACCAGGATAATGCAAATGTTGAAATAAGCCAACATGATTTTACAGAAATTGTTGTGAAATCATTTTAATTTTTTGAATATGTACTATGTACATATGTACAGTATACCAAGGCTAACGCGGCGTGAAAAGAGAGCTGATATTCTTTTGGAATATCTGGGAGTGTTTACAATAGAAAACTTATTGCCTGAGTCTCACCATAAAAAAATGTGAGATTACTTCACAGGCACAGTTGAAACACCTTGTGGTAATAGTTGACTCAAGACACAAATTCAAGCAGCACTTGGAAAATACGACTCGCAAAGCAAATAAAATCTATAATGCTTTATCAGCCGACCACTTTTAATAGCTAAGGTGAGATCAGTCCTATTGTATGCGGCGCCAATATGGCTACAGGCGCCAGACATAAAACCATATGCTAGACCGATTAACGCAATACATAGGCTTTCAGCAATAAGCGTGATAACTGCTTTCCGAACCACATCAAACGACGCTGCTTAGGTATTAGCCAGTATAGCGCCGATTGGCATCCAGGGAAACGAACTCGCGCGAATATGCAACTTATCAGAGAAGTCTATAGCAGCAAGAAGAGAAGAGAGAATCAAAAGCATCACAATGGGGCAGCAACGGTGATTGCTGATTCCGAACATACTTACATCCGTGGATAGTAGACAACATGGGACCTGGATTTCCACCTAAACAAAATACTCATTGACCGTGGATGCTTTAATAGTTACATATACAAATATCGTCATGTCTATATTGTCCGATGTGTACAGAGTGTATAGAAGACACTGAACATGTACTATATAATTGTCCTCGGTTCTTAAGTGTAATCGAAAAGCTGAAAACCACACTTGGAGATAGTCTCACTGTGGAAAATGTTACTGCACTTATGTGCGAGTCCTCTGTAAAATGGAAAGCTGTCAGCGAAGCGGCAACTGAAATTATGATACATTTACAACAGATCAGTACGACCAATAGATCAGGCTTAAGTGGCCTCTTCTCTTCCATGAAGATATCGATCTATAATACCCTTCACAGGTCCATTTTTTTACAGCATAAATCGGTATAAAAAGATTTTTCCAATTTAAATGGCAACAATATTCTATAGTGGTTCGATAAGAACAATTTGCAAACTAATATTTCGTGCAGAATATGACCCATGCTGTATTTTGAGATACCTACTTCTTCACCGTAAGAGAATAGTGACCGTTTACAGCGCACTAGCGCTTCTTGATGTCACGAATTCTTCTTTTACTATTTTTCTAAAACCCGCGGGCATGCTCGCTTCCGAAAGCGTTCAAAACGTACCTATGAGTTCGATTGAAAAAAAATTAAATTTTGACAAAAATCGTCTACCAAATTATACTACCGATGGACTTGAAATTTACATTTTTTTTGGAAAATCGCAATTTTGTCAAAAATAAAAATTTTGACTAGTTCTCCCATCATTACCTATTGTAACAATATATATTTATATTTTTGGATTTGAGATAATTTTAAGCAGGAAAATCTTCCTCACCGGCATACTTCTTTCTAAGATCAGCTACGAGATCAACCGAATCCATAATTTTCGAAAATGAATCCCCGATTATTAGAGCACAATAAATTCTCATTACATAATTAAAAAATATGCCTTAAAAAAACGAAAAAAATATATTTCAGGAACTACATTATTTCAGTTTTCTTACGTTACGTTGAGAAAATGGGCGAAATCTGAAATCTGAAATCTGGACTTCAGTGTCTGTAATCATAGAGGTTGAAGACAGAGACACAGAGCACTTGTGAAAAGAATGTGTGTGGCTCCATTATTTTATATCTTTTGCCAGTAGAGCCTTATTTCGAACATGACACTGCCGGAAGCGCGATATATATGTATGTATGTATACCCAGAGTGATCACTTGACCATAATGATAAATGTCAACAAGGACATGGAACGACCAAAGAGAAGCGTTTGCAAGCAAAAGGTGTAGGCCAAAGGGTGGAAGGTCGAAACACTGGACGAGAAGCTTTTCCAATTTATGCTTAACGTAACCCCAAAGAATCTAATGATGTCGACCAACGGGCCAAGCTTTTGGTTCCACACATTACTAAAGAAAAAGACAGCATATTGATGGAACAGTGGAATCGAAATACTGATTTTCGCAAAGCCAGACGTGAAATTTTGAAAAAAAACAGAGCGACAGGTTTTGTGGTAGGAACTGGCAGACCTAATAATACCAAATAATATAGTGCCTTATATATCGCAATCAAGGCAATGTATATTATGGAAAAGCCGATAGCTCTGATACTCCACGAATTGGGAAAAACCGAACGTCGGAAAAGTAGTCAAACTAGAACCGCGAATAGCGTGTAAATGACGTGAGCCAATAGGCTAAGGTGCTCCTGTGATGAAATTCTTTACGACGGTGCCGCATGGTCTTTCAGCAAATCCAAAAACTCAGTTCTTAGAACATATTCCTATTGCAAGTCCAGTACAGTACGAAGATCCAGACTAGAGGTGTTGTTAAAAGAAGTGCACCCTTTAGCGGGCAATATGAATCATATATGTATACTACACACTAATAAGTACCAGTACTTGTGTAAGATTCCTTCTCTGGCAACAATAAAAAACACTTCAGGACGCTACACCAAGGGAACGACGGGCAATCCCAAGCTCTTCTTGCGAAAAGCCATCGAAACAATACAGACGTACACACGATCTCCGCTTGCCATCTGTAACGAACGGTCAAATTTATTTCACCGGATTTTCGAGATTAATATTAAC
The DNA here is from genome assembly GCF_024586455.1 of Bactrocera neohumeralis. Lineage (NCBI taxonomy): Eukaryota > Metazoa > Arthropoda > Insecta > Diptera > Tephritidae > Bactrocera > Bactrocera neohumeralis. The sequence continues at coordinate 51,105,039 of NC_065923.1, forward strand.
ACAAATTGTGAACAAAATAAAGAAGGGGAAATAATCAAGAGCGAAATGCAAAAGTTAAAACGTTCATACACACAGTTTCAATCAACTCTCTCTTGTGTGCGCTGAGTGATAAAAGGTTGTGTGTAATTTAAAACATGGTCCTTTGAGCTTAAAAGAAAGGCGCTGCAGAAAATAAATTTAAAAAAACATAAAAATACACATTTAGTACATATGTATATAAACAGCGGCGCGGCTTGACTAAATATACAAAAATGCAGCGAACAGAAAATACATATGTAAATACATATATGGTTTTTCAATTAAACATGTACGCATACATATATAACCCTATATCTGACTCTTTTAGTACATATATACTCGGGTTATACCATTCTTCCGTAACAACCGTACATAACAAAAAGTTCGGTGCAATGAAAAAAATCACACACATACAAAAGTGCAGTGACCAAGAGAGATAAATAAATAAATATATACATATGTACGTTCAATATACATACATACATATTAATAAATATGCATTCAAATAAGCGCAAATTATGGCGACAAAATTTTTGAATACATACACATAACGTGTCCCGTTTTCTCCGGGTTATTTCCCAAAGTGCCGATTCTAGTAAAATTTAGCACACTGTGCCCTGCTTGAGTCAATTCAAAGGTAGAATAGTTTTAATATATTATATCAATTATATTAAAAGTAAATCAATTGAAATAAGGAATAAATTGTCAACTTAGTAGGGGGCGGGGCCACGCCCACTTTTCCAAAACTATTACGTCCAAATATGCCCCTCCCTAATGCGATCCTTTGTGCCAAATTTCATTTTAATATCTTTATTTATGGCTTAGTTATGACACTTTATAGGTTTTCGGTTTCCGCCATTTTGTGGGCGTGGCAGTGTGCCGATTTTGCCCATCTTCGAACTTAACCTTCTTATGGAGCCAAGAAATACGTGTACCATGTTTCATCATGATATCTCAATTTTTACTCAAGTTACAGCTTGCACGGACGGACGGACAGACGGACAGACAGACATCCAGATTTCAACTCTACTCGTCACCCTGATCACTTTGGTATATATAACTCTATATCTGACTCTTTTAGTTTTAGGACTTACAAACAACCGTTATGTGAACAAAACTATAATCTCTATACTATACTCTCCTTGGCAACTTTGTTGCGAGAGTATAAAAATAAAATTTAATTCACTGTTCTACAGTACTATAAGATCGATTTTGAATACATATATTTGCGCCCACAATTGAAGAAACTATCAATGGCTTTGTAAGCTTTGCTTTCGTTTATTTCTAAATCTTCATTTTCATTTTACATTACAAAAATCACAAAACATAGATAACTGACAATCCCATCAAGGTTGATACATTTATTCCATCACTATAATTTCCACAATTATCCAAAAAATTTACCAGATTATTATGGAGAGAGTCAAACATGATACTCAAATTTACTCCTAGAGTCCTGCCAGTGTGTCAACATTTTTTGTGCAATTTGTTCATAATTTCGTACTTAGTGGTTGCCTAGGAATATATCCACTATTAACAAAAACTTTTTCCTAGCTTTAATTTCCGAAATAGTTATAACCTTGATATCACCTGTATATTCCAAAAATTGCCGTATTTGAACACCACCAAATGTTCCATCTTTCAACTTTTCCATACTACGTTCGAAAGTTTTCTACAAATGCCACTTAAACAATATGCTTCCAACGCTTTGGCAAATTCTTTTATCTTTTCTAACTTGATCACGTGTAAATAACAGTTCATTTTGAGAAAAATCTTTGGTGACTTTTAGACTGCACCGATATCTGGGTATTTGGCGACATCATTGTTTCTGAGTAATTCAAGCAAATTACTTTTGAAACAAAAACGAGATTAGAGTTAGATTTTTAATAAAACCTAATTGTTCATACAATTTCAATAAGGAGCATGCGCGAATAAGGTCGTAATCTGGATGCTTAGAAGCATCAAAATTTGCTGAGATATTAAGGGGAACAAAAAAAAATTGCTTTTGTAAAGCTGTGTTATTTTCAACAAATAGATTGTATAGAATATGAATAATTTTCAAAATCAAACCTAAAATAAAATCCCTTGAATTCTTAACCCGGCAAATACGTTTTCGCCTTTATTGATTGCTGATATTGAACAAGGCAGTATTTTTTCCTGAACACAATATGTGAAACTGGTAAAACTTCGAGAGGATTGCCCTTGCCTCCTTTTACCGAAAATAACGTTTTATTGTGTGTTTTCATGAACTAAGGCCACGCGTGGTTTATATTACCAGACTAATCTATTAAATACTTTTTTTTTTTTATATTACAATTGATGATGGACCAGACCTTTTTATTCGCATAATTTTAAATTGTAAAATTACAAACAAATATTCTAATGAATTTTAAAATGAGCTTCCCTAAGAATTTATTGATCTTCTCCCCTCTCTCCTGTACTCTGTAAGTAATTGTTTTATGAGTTTTAAACTTTGAAACTAAAAATCGAATACACCCGAGACCGTATCAAAATTTTCTTTGATATTTTTATTATTTAAAAAAATTAATCAAAAGTTTCTGTGAACTCTTTCTTTTTGCTAAGAAGATTTGGCAGCATAATGTGATTGGGATACCGTTTTCATTCTTAATTTTTAATTAAAGCTGATTTGCGTTAGCTTTTAAAGATTTGGTATCAATAGGCACTTCTTTTGTGCTTGATCTTCTACACACCATCCAGTTGTGCGCTCCGTTTTCGCCACCATCACATCTCTGGTGTTATACACTGCAGACAAACTCATGGCACCACTGTTTGCGGAAGCCACTTTCCGAATTGCGTTTTCGCTTCTTTTAACAGAACGTACAGTTTCATTGCTTCCATTGTTTCTTTTGGCGACTACGCTCGATTTTCCATCAGCTTTTATTTCGCCTAAAATTTTTAATTTTTCGCTCAAATTAATTTTAACACGCTAGGCGCTATTGCAATCATTTTTATTCTCTTGCATCATGTTGCTATAGAGTATTCATCTAAAGATTATTTGTATCACCTAGAACTAATTGAGATAGATACAGAGTTATATAAATATAAATGATCAGGATGACTAGACGAATTCCGAGTGACTGTCTGTTCGTCCGTCCGTGCAAGTCAATAATAACGATTTTGTTAAAAACTGCTTAAAAAGCGATAAATGATGAAACTATTGGGGTACTCACAACGTGTCATAAAGCATCGTAAAATCATAAAATCATAAATTTTTATACCAGTTTAAAAAATTTGTTGCTGGATTGCACACTAAAATAAGTTTACGCAGTATATATGTATATATGCAAGAGACATTAAATTTTAAACCCTGGATGATACCATATGGCTGAGATGAAATTTTGACTATGGGCTTTTGACGTTACACTAGTATACTTGAGAATATATATTTTCAAGTAATTTTATAAATCTTTTACTCATATTTGGCATAAGGATTGTTATAATCAACAAAGTCGTTATATGTATGTAGAGAGTTGGGGTAATTCGAAGACTAAATTCACATATTTTCGGCATCAAGTAATATATATACATACATACAAGTATATGTGTGTATACACATATATATCCAATGGTATCAGCTTGGTTAGTTTGCTAAAATATCTTACGTATTGATCAATATACAAGTATAAAGCCAACGACAAAATTAGATATATGGGTCGATTCCGGACTTTTTTTGATTCGGGATTTCTAATAGTGCGGAAAAGTTGCCTAGTACTTCCTGATTCCAATGCAACTTTTTGTTTTGAGATCGGATTGCATCTTCAACGCCAACTCCGGCCTTGAAATTTCGAAAATTCGCCTAAAATCGCGAAATTGTCTACCTAGCGCCTGAAATACGCATCTCATGGCAAAATGTATAAAACAAAAGTTATTTGTCACGTCATTTGCTACCGAAATGGTAGCCACAGCGCAAGGTGAAAATCGGGATTGGGATTACAAAAACTTTTGGGGGCGGGGCATACCATATTATTAACAAAAACATGCTTTCTCAAGGTGCTTAAAAGACTGGACGTTAAAGCCGAGCGTAATGCTGATAAATTCGAGATAACTGTTTAAAGCTGTTAAAAACTCACGGGAAATGTTTATTGTCATTCGAAAGAATTTTCTTTGGCATTTATTTTTTGAAGATTATATTTTTCAAATGTTAGCCGCGGCTACGTCGCAGATGGTCCATTATTGATGACTCCTTCGAGCATTTCGACTCGTAGCTGGCGAATGACACACGTGATGTTTTGCTACAAGGCCTGAATCGAAGCGGGATTGTCCGCATAGGCTTTCGACCTTACATATCCCCATAGGAATTAGTCTTGTTGGCTAATCGAACGGCCCAAAACGCGAAATTATCTGTCTCGCAATATTTCCATTGATTGATCCGATGTGTGGTAAGTGTCGTCGTCTTGTTGAAACCAAATGTCGATTTCAGGCATCAAATAATCGATTATCATGGCGCGATAACGGTCGCCATTGACGCTTACGGCATCATTTTTGAAAAAATTTGGAAGAATGATTCCATCGGCCCACAAACCACACCAAACGATTTTATCAAATTAAACTGAAATATGCATTGGTTAATACAAAACCACGCTTTCTTACTGTTATTAAGATAACATATATATATACAAGTAGCGTTCCAAAGTGAACAGGACTTTAAAAAAAAACAGAACAAATGATTTTTTCGGCAAAATCAATTTATTTTATTCAAAATAGTCTCCTTCTGCTTCAATACAGCTTTTTGCACGGTCCAAATGTCGAACGAGTGTTTTAGCTCGTTGGCCGGGATATGGTCGCCAGTATGCAGGTGCAAGCCTTTTGAATGGCCTCTACGTCTGCATAACGATTTCCTTTCATGAGCAAATGCATTTTTTCGAAAAGGAAGAAGACGCACGGTTCCATATCAGGTGAATACGGGGAGTGGTTAATGGTTAAAAAGTGATTTTTGGTCAAATAATCGGTCACAAGCGTCGATCGATGAGACAATTTTTGAGCAATTTTTGGTCGTCAGTCAATTTGTGCGGAGCAAACCGTGCACACACCTTTCGTAAGCCCAAATGTTCGGTCAAAATGCGATAAATCGATATTTTGGAGATGTTTAATTCCATTTCCATGAATTTCAATCATGATTTCGGCTGATTTTTGATGAATTTACTCACAGTTTCGATGGAATTTCCGATGATCACGGATTTTGATTGGCCCACATGTTGATCGTCATTTATATCCTCACGACCACTTTAAAAACGTTGAAACCACTCGTGCACTCTGCAACGGGATAGGCAATCATCGCCATAAACTGGTTTCATCAATTGAAACGTTTCGGTAAAAGCTTTACCAATTTGAAAACAAAATTTAATGTTAGCTCTTTGTTCGAAGCTCATTTTCGCACCAATAACACAAACATACTGACACTTAAAACGCAATAACTTCACTTCCAATCTATGAAATGTCATGAAATTTTCACTGGACAATCGATAAAGATAGCAGATTCTAACGCACTTGTCGACATATAGATGGCGCCACCAGGGGGCGCTAGATTCAAAAAGTCCTGTTTACTTTGGAACGCCCCTTATATATACTTACATATACATATGTAGATAGCATACTATAAGCGGTATAAAGTCATTTGGATGTTCGAAAATGTTTCTATTAGGAATATGAGCGCTAAAAGAGTTACTGATCCGATTCAACCCATTTTGGACATACACACATACTATTTCCAATAATGGATTCTCTCCGAATTTCTATAATATACCTAACAGATTGACTGATATTTTCGATAAAAAGTTCGCAATAGGAACTGGGACGATTTTATTTGTGGCACAAAAATATTTCAGTGATTTTAGGAATACTGACCGAATTATTTTCCCACCCGAATTATTTTCCAGAAATCCGCCACCAGTTCATTATGCGACCATAAACTAAAAACAGTATCCTTCGGCGTTAACTGTGCTCTATATCAAGCTAATCGTACTCACCACGAATTGGTAAAAAACACAAAGTCAAAATTTCCGCTAGCAACCGCGGTATTAGGAACTTCTTTTATCGATGTTCTAAAAGTCAGTTTGTGGATTTTAATAGAAAAGTCTCACCTGAGGTTGTACACAAATCTCAAGTCATTAATTGGCAATTTTTCAGTTGTAAAAAGCTTCGAATCTCACTTCAAAACTATAGCTGAAATTGCTAATTTAATAATTAAAATTTTCGTACATTATTAATTCAAAATGAAGCAATTCTCAATTCACGGCCAAGCTCTGTGTAAGATCCCTCCGATTTTTCAGCTCTAGACCAAGGCTCTTTGGCCGTACCTGAGTCAGTTTTATAGTCGCTATCCTTATTAAACAGATGGGAGAGACTTAAAATTGTCATTCAGGATTTCATCACCGATGGAGAGAAGAATATTTAAATGATCTACAGCAGAGGTACCGATGGAAAACTTCAGAAAACGAAATGGAGATTCTGTTCTAATCCATGACGATTATTTCCTGCTTACAGAATGGCGGCTTGGTGGCATAAAAATCATATCCAAATAGTTGATCTCCATACGCAAACCGGAACGCTAAATAGACCGCAATAATAAGATTCAACCTTACCGATTCACAGGATATTTTTGAAAAATCGATTTTTTGAGTGTCAAACTATATTATAACTCCTTAATTTCTTTAATTGACTCAAAGCGGTTTCCCCGGAGCTGTCGTTGAGACTGTTGAATAGCCAGAAGTCACACAGGGCTAAATCAGGCGAAACCGACGCTTAACACGAAAATTGTATTCCTTGTTGACAGTTCGGTCGGTCGGAGAGAAGTCGGAGTGCACCACACCTCGATAATCGAAGAAACCTTGATATTTGACCTGATTTTACATGGAAGTTTTTCGGCTTCGGCTCACCTTTGCTACAATCTTAGGCCGATTGAACGTCTGTTTCCGAGTCGTGTAAGCATAGATCGAAGACTCATTGCCAGTAATAATGTTTCATGACATCCTGGTAGTCGGAAAGCATTGTTTCATAGACTTTAAACAGACGCTGTTTTTCGAAAAAAATTAGAGATTTTGGAATCAGTCGATCTTTCACATTTTTCACTCAGGCCCAAATGATCTTTTAAATTGTTTCACTGATCCTTCCAATATACCAACGATGCCAGTAAGATTTCTGATTATTAATCGTCGATTCTCAAGCATCAATTTTTTTATTATACCCTGAACAGGGTATATTAAGTTTGTCACGAAGTTTGAAACACCCAGAAGGAAACGTCGGAGACCCTATAAAGTATATATATAAATGATAACTATGTTGAGCTGAGTCGATTTAGCCATGTCCGTCTGTCTGTCTGTCCGTCCTTCTGCCCGTCTGTCTGTATATATACGAACTAGTCCCTCAGTTTTTAAGATATCGTTTTGAAATTTTGTAAACGTAATTTTCTCTTCACTAAGCTGCTCATTTGTCGGAACTGCCGATATCGGACCACTATAACATATAGCTGCCATACAAACTGAACGATCGGAATCAAGTTCTTGTATGGAAAACTTTCACATTTGACAATGTATCTTCGCAAAAGTTGGCACAGGTTATTTTCTAAGATAATAATGTAATATACGAAGAAATTGTTCAGATCGGCTCACTATAGCATATAGCTGCCATACAAATCGAACGATCGGAATCAAGGGCTTGTATGGAAAATGTTGTATTTGACGTGGTATCTTCTCGAAATTTGACATGGATTACTGCTTAAGGTAATAACATAATCTCCGAAATAATTGTTGAGATCGGATTACTATAGCATATAGCTTCCATATAAACTAGACACATAATCACTAAATGAAATGCACCTGTGAAGGGTATATTACCTTCGTTGCAACCGAAGTTAACGTTTTTTCTTGTTTTATTGACATGTTGATCATCATTTGATGTTGTAGGCCGTCGGGGACATGGTTCGTACGCAACGCGTTCTCGACCCATACTAAATTCTAACGATTATTTTGATGTGACATTTTGGCGAGGATGTCACTGACTTTTATACGAACCAAGGCAAAAAAAAAGTTGAGCGAATGGGTTTTCGCGCTAAATTTTAATTAAAAAGTCTTACTGTTTTTTGACAGTATCTATGTAATCAGGATGGCAAGACGAGTTGAATTCCGAGTGTTATTCTAAATTATAGATATTCGTAAATTTGTTTACGTGTTTTTTAACTAATGACATTATTATTACATTGGCCAATCCATTTATAACTATTCCAACAAAGAGATTTATTTTATGATTTCAACTGGTAATTCTTTAATATATTTACTTTTTGTCGGTTACTTATTCCACTTTATACAAGAATGAATTGCCAAAAAAATCCCCGATGACCAGGGAAACAATATTTCGGATAAACAATGTCCTTAAAAAACCACTTACACATTCAATACACCAAAAAGTGAAAGCGTAATAAAATGTCATAAAGCCACTGAAAAAGTGTTAAGCTTCGCCAGTTGGCTATGTGAAGTCCACACTGAACATACTGCATAGTATGCATCCATACTTGCGTCAGCACGTACGTGACTCGCATACATAAATTTGTGTGTTCCCATTAGATTTAACTGGACATTAAAACAATCGCAAACTACCTTTTGCAAATATGTACTTATATATGTATAGTATGTATGTATGTATGTGCTTGGATTATTAAATCATGTCATGCTTTATTAAAATTTTCAAAATATTATACATAGTACAGTGCAAATAACTTCCGGAGAATCAGGAAACTCTATAAAACGATAATAACTACAAATAATATTAAAAAAATTATTGTACATAGTTTTCATATACATATTTATGAATCGTTGTAGACTACTTATCAGCTGGAGAAAAAGAAATGATTTCGGAAATTTTAGATGAAATAGACTACGGGCTTTTTCGAAATGGAGCATTATATTTGAACCTTGACGCAATTAGTGATTATCATCTGGAATAATAACATCGCTAAGGGTTCAATTGAATTATCGGATAGGTACTTTATGTTGTCAAATATCAATGAAAATGCATTTAAATGAAATAACCTTCCGCGGCAACACTGATGTGATAAAGAATTTCAGACGCTGATTGAGTTTTTAACTATTTGAATATTAGAAAACGTTGGATATTCTTGAAATTTTTCAAGACTCCATGGAGTGAAGCGATGTCGCTAGGGAATTGTACCCTTTCAATTTAAGATCTCGATGTAAAATGCACTCTCAACTACGATTATTATATTTTCTTCACTGCCTGCTGGACGTGGTCGAATATTATCCAATAATGAATGCTGGGTCTCAAAATGGGTTGCGAATAGTTGAGCGAAGCGCGCGAAACACATTCTTTACGGAACATGAATTTTCGTAATAAAATTGAATAATTTGCAAAAGTTGTCAAGCGTAAGTCTTTCCATGCTGAAATACCAAACAATATTGAACAAAAATAACGTGACTGGTTGACATAACTCACTCAAGATCTGTCAAAAAAAGCTATTGAAGAAACTACCTCTCTAGATCTTGATCTAAACATCATAGTCTTAATATAGTTCTCTGATTGACTCTTTCCTTATATACCTTACTTATTAAATATTACCGTTCGTTGGCTTTATTTACATATATCAAATATGTATATCTCAATAATTATGTTAATTTCGATATAAATATCTCGGACACAAAGTAAAATATAGTAATGAAACTATGTGAGTCAACGGCCTATAATATAAGTTAGTAAGAAACCAAATATTATATGATTGTAATCCATTTGCACTTTATCGAACAATGAATTTTGATTTCCCATACCATAAAGTTAATATAAATGTTTGCAATTTTCTGGTGTTGACAAAACTTTAGATAGATTTCCCAACATTCTTTTGCTTTATTGGCGTAGACACCACTTCCGAGGTTATAGACGAGTTTACAATAGCACGACAGTCTTTCTTCCTCTTCGCTGTTTGGCGCCAATTGGAGATTCCAAGTGTAGCCAGGTCCTTCTCCACCTAGTCTTTCCAACGCAGCGGAGGTCTTATTCTTCCTCTTCTTCCCACGGTGGTTACTGCGTCGAATACTTTCAGACCTGGAGTGTTTTCGTCTATTCGGGCAACATGACTTAGCCAGCGTAACCGCTGTCTCTTAATTCGCCGAACTATGTCAATGTCGTCGTATATCTCATACAGTTCATCGTTCCATCGACTGCGATATTCGCCATTGCCAATGCGTAAAGGACAAAAAAATCTTCCGCAGAGCTCTCCTCTCGAAAACTCGTAGCGCCGACTTAGCATGTTGTCATCCAGGCCAGGGATGATGAATAACTTGTAGAGTTTGGTCTTTGTTCGTCGAGAGAGAAGGTTTTACTTCTCAATTGCCTACTCAGTACAAAATAGCACCTGTTGGCAAAAGTTGTTCTTCGTTGGATTTCGAGCTGACGTTATTGTTGTGTTAATGCTGGTTCCTAAATAGACGAAATTATCTACAACTTCGAAGTTATGACTGTCAGCAGTGACGTGGGAGCCTAGTCGCGAGTGCGACGACTGTTTGTTTGATGACAGGAGATATTTTGTCTTGCCCTCGATTACTACCAGACTAATTTGGTTGGCTTCCATATCCAGTCTGGTCCTCATTAGTTATATAGTAAATAAACTGAGGAGCAAAAATTCAACAATTTTTACAAATATGAATAACTGTTCATAATAAAATGTTACAACAGTTTACTGTTATCACACTCTTTTGCTGGAATTATTTACCATAAAATTGAAAACTAGTCATTTATAATAAAAGAAATGTAGTCTACATGCGATTTATTTATTCAACTAATTTGGAAGATACATGTATAAACTCAATAAAGCTTTATTTTACAAGTAGGTTATACTTACTTAGAACGGCAGACGTAAACTCAAAAGTTATATCTTATACCGTTCTTTTTGCTTCACGCCCCATACAAGTATATAGATATGTATATTCCACTAAACTTGTGAATATAGTAAGTATATACATATCTACACATCATTATAATATCTTTCGCATGCAAAAAACTTTTAGTTTGTATTTCTGATAGATAAAACTTCAAAACTTCTATAACTCAGCTTGATGTTCTGTATAATATTTGCAAAAAACACACACACATACATAAACATATATAAATATATGCTGATTTATATAAATGCCAATTGTTCTCAAATAAAAACCCCAAAAAAAATTATTTTGGGTACATACATAGGCATTTACATATAATATATAGTATACAATAGTAGATACCTACTACATATAATATATAGTACCTTCCTTCATATACATATGTATGTATGTACATATTTGCAACACAAGAAATTTGTAAAAGATTATGCGCCCAGTAAGTATGTATGTATGTACTTTCACATGTGCAGTGTTTGCTTGAGTAAATAGTCCTGTTCTGAACACTGCTGGCAAGAAGCATTAATGCAAATGACAGATTGCGAAAGGGAAATGGCAAAGTTCAAATTAGCTACAGAAGGCCGAAATCCAGGCAAGCCCCACGGGTCGTGGTTGTTTGTCGCTACGGTGAATTATGTGAGTTTGTACATATCAAGCATGACAAGAAATTCACTGCCGATGCTTTGTTGAAAGAGAATCGGAAATAACAACAAAATGTCCAACAATGGTGTTTATAAAAGCAAGATTCTTAGAGCACTTGTCCTCTTTTTTCAACAGACGGGATCTGTGAACATGCTATTTACCATTACTAAATAAACAAATTTAACTAAAATCCCTACCCGAATCTAACATAAATGCATACAAAGAGAAATTATCTACGAGTATATGTACATTGGGACAAAATAGCACAAGGAAATTGTAATTAAAATCCCCGGGTAAAAGACTACGCCAAATGTGAGCGCGATCTGTCAACCAGTTTGTTTACAGCTGCTTAAGACATATGAGTAGTGCAAAGCCTTCAAAGGCGGTCGAGAGATCGTTGAATACATGCTTCGTTCTGGACCACCTTCGACCTCGTCAACTGATGAAAATATGTGACCTGGTCTACGAAAAGGGAGCTAACGTGCGAAAACTAGTTTTCTGGGAAACAGCTGTTAAAAATAAACAACTCGTTTCGTCAGTTTCTCGTTATCTCATTAATTGTTCTCCTTTCCAGAGGCTTCAAGAACGTCCAGTAAGTGTTGTTTTTGGTCGGAATATTATTATAGTTCATCGTGTAAGTTGCTAGTGTGGAACATTTAAAAAAGTAACATTGAAGAACTGCCGTTTACTCTATTACCGCGCAGCTGCTGTTGTCTTGTTTTCATTCTTTTTACTCTTCTTTCTCTACATTTTTAGGGAACTTTCAAACAAGTTATGACTTTTTTGGATTCTATCACGTGAAAAAGCATCTCATCTTCCATCCGAATCAACTAAAAAGAGAAAATTGAAAAAAATTTTTTGACACCTAAGCCCCCTTTCCGTAGACCAGGTCACATATATTTTTAAAAAAGTGAAGGAGATGACAAGAGAACTCGACATCTCTCTCGACTCGTCCCGATAAAGCTGATTTTTTTGCATAAAGAGTAGGATTCTGACTGAATATAAAAGCAAAAACGCAATTAATACCATCGTTCAATCACCGTAGTCACCAGATTTTTCTCCGTGTGGTTATTTCTTGAATCGAATCGATCGAAGAGATAAAACAAAATTCCCAAAAAGTGCGTTTGAAAAGTGTTTCGTGGACTATTAGATCTGTTGGGGATCACTTTGAAAGTGACAAAATAAATATTGATGAATAACACCGGTCAACAAAAAAAAATATTTTTTTTGGGGTTTCTGTTCTCATACTTGAATTCTGATTCTAGACATTGAAAACACTTAAATATTAATCTTTAGTTCTTTAAGTTTGCTTTGGGCTGATCTACATCGATAAGTATATTTGGGGTTTTTAATACGAGAGAGCTCATTTGAGCATAAAAGAGATACAAAAAATATTCACTTTTAGACACTAATTTCTTGTTATTTTGCATTTATATATTATTGTTTATCACGCATCATGAATAAAAACGACTCTTGTATGTATCTAAAAAAAAGTTTTCTAATTATAATCTATAGTGAAATTGTAGAAAAAATATAAAAATCATCGAAAATTGCTCTAATTTCTACGAAAGCAAACTTTAAGCGGAAAAAAAAAATTTTCCTTATTTTTGTCATAGGAGAAACTAAAATTTAACATGTACATACATAGATGCCAGACCCAAAAATCGTGTTGACCGGTATAATTAAATATTTTGGTTTTATTTACAATTGACTTTTTTGTCACAATGTATATTTAATAAAATACCCATAATTCGAAAAAAATGCTAACATTTGGTCAATATAAAACCGAATAGGTTAATTTATACTGAATTATCTCCATTCCATTATGCTAAATTGTTTTGCAATTTTGATATCAAAATGGGATATTAAATGATCTCATATAAGAGTTACCAGCATTACCAATTTTAAGGTTATACTATTGGTTATATGAAATTATGTAATTTGAATATGTCGAACAAATGACTGTTTTGTTTTATTTTCTATTAAATAGTATTTTGTTGTCGAAACAAATGTTCATCTTAGTAATACATATATTTCTAAAACTGCGGGTATAAATATATACATTTGAACTTCCATAACTTGAGCTTCTAGTATAACTTGATATTCGTCATAACTCGAACTCTTGAATTGGCAAAAGAAGTCAAATTTCATACAAATTTTCTTCCATAACTCGAAGTTTTGTTGTGGATTATGGTGATTCGAGTTAGGGAAGTTCAACTGTTTTTGTAATTGTTTGGATATAAGAACTGCCAACAAACAAAAGACATAAGTATCTTCATAATTCTATTGATTTGCTTTTCTCATAAGTTCGGTTGGCAGCTAATTAAAATTTCCAAATCATCTAAAATTTTTTAGACGCTAAAAAGAACATTAATAGCCTTTCAACCTAAGAACATATTGAAATCAATGAAATTTATATCGAAAAGTGAATAAATGCAAAATAATGCACTCGAGGATCTAGTCAATTCATATTGATCGATTAGCCTACTGGTGAATGTTTTGCAAGTATTTGAAAGACTATTTTTCGCAGACTTTCGCCTCGAGAGTTCTCATTCTCAATAAGGCAATATTTTTTTCAGAATTGGTCGTTTTGACGCGGTTATCGTACTTGATTTAGTTATATAGTACATAGTTTAGTTTTCCATTTTCTAATGCACAAACTCAAAATCTCATATAAGAGTTACAAACTTACTCAGAAATAACATTTGCAAATGTGCAAATTTATTACAAAAATAATATTCCGGTTTCGCACGACGTATCGCACGCTGCGACCAATATTCAGCTGACATACATACATACAAGTATGTAGTCGACCAACAGAGTCGATAATTCGACCAACCATGGATCGGGTTCGCACCAGTTTACTCTAGTGGAGGATACGCATCCTCAGGGATGACATACAGTGCGCAGCGAAGACGCTATTTCTACTGTGAAGTAGAGTATTAAAAAAGGCCCAAATGAGTCCACACGAATCATTTTTTCAGCTATAAAGCTTATTTTTGGTTGGATGGGTACGTTAATAAAAAAAAATAAAAATTGTCGCATTTGGGATGAAGGTAATCCACAAGCCATATATCGGATAATATTTCTTCAAAAGAAAGCACAACAAAGTATTGCAGTCTACGGCGAACGTTATAGAACCATGACTAATGATTTTTTCGTACCTGAATTGGAGGATGTTGATGTGTACGACCTTTGAACTCGCTTGTCCACGAAGATAAACATGAGACGATTGAAGTTTTGGAAGAGAATAATCGACACGTTATTGTAGACACACGGTCACAGTTGCTACAAAGATGGCAAATAAAACGGATGTGCATTACTGATCGCTTTCAACATGTTGGAACAATCAATTCAATATTTTACGAAACTACTAGGGCAAAAATAAATACACGTTCAGCGAAATACCCGAAGCAGAGTGGGCAAAATCACACAAAACTTGGATTGAATCAGACTAGGGAAATGTTATTTCTTCCGACGAATCAAAATTTAATTGGTTTGAACCCCACGGGAATGCTAAAAACCGTAGTAAAAAAGGAGAGCGTTTTTTTGGAAAACTGTTTTTACCTACCGTAAAGCATTCACCCTAATTAATGGTGTAGGGGGCTATTACCAAGTGGTGTTGGGCAGAATCTGTGAATGTGAATGAATATACTATGTAATTTTGACAGTTGGAAAATTGAACAGCTGTGCGAACACACTCAAAAAGTTTATTTTCAGGATGATTCAGCCCCTTGCTATAGAGCTATAACGGTAACTAATGCATAAAAATATTGAACCGGATTTTTCAATAATTCATTACAAACACTTACAGGTTACAAACTAAAAATATTATTATGGAATTCAGTCTCTCACGTAGATGTCACAGGTCTCCCAGATCTCAATCCAATTGAGAACGGTTGGCATTATATGAGCAGAAAAAAGAGAAAAGCATCCAAAAAGTCTAAAAAATGGAATATATTATCGAAGCTGTGTGGAATGTGTTTGTGTACTTGCATTTTTCTGTAAAACAAGTGTTAAACTATAAGTTTATTATATGAAAATGCTTTAAGCATGAACTACATAAAATTGGATGACTCTCAAAAAAACTAATTTATGTAACTTAAGATAACATTAACCTTAGTTTTGTGTGCGTGGGTTTTTTGCCGAGTTTACATGTATATTTACTGTCTTCTTAAGCGTTTAAAAACATAAAAGACAATATTAATTTACATATAACAATCAATACCGGATAATGTTAAGGAGGCTTAATATTCATTAACATGCTCTGCTATTATATTACACTCTCTCATAGTTATCCTAGAGGAGCTTCTCAAAGATCTTATCATTAATGTAAAGTGAAAATTATTAATCATCATTTAGCGCACAGAGGCTATTAGGAAGAGCAATTAAACGTAAATTGATTTCTGTTCACTTTAGGTGTTAGACAACGCTTCCACTGACAATGACATCGGTATACCGACTGTCAAATGTATGTATGTCCTCCATTGCTTTATCAATATCCTTCACAATCTCAAAACAACCCTCCAACGCAGTATGTTCCTGCTACAGGCTCTTTGCAGCTGGAGGAACAAATGTTAACCTCTGGCTAAATGCCTCCTCCGAATGAATTTTCTCCCCCTCACACATCAGCATATTGCAGAAATCAGTGAAGATGTTGGTGAATGGTCGTTGCAAGCTGAAACGATACAAAATAGAGCCAATAGTGAAATTAAAGTAATGTAGAGAGTTGAGAAAGTAGAAGAAGAGCAGGGAACATAGGTTTCATGTCCACATGCATATGTACTACATGAACTCAAACTGTGTACACTTTTAGTCAGCGTCCACATATATGATAGGTTGAGAATAATTGTGTTTGTACGCAACTATTCAATTATAACTATGTAGGTATGTATATTTATAGATATACGCATACATACATATGTATTTAATTTATATATGTATATCAATATTTTTTTAACTTCACTAATAAAATTTTACTGATATTCCAATAGTGAACAGCTGCAAATTAAATTAATTATTGCAAATAGAAAACTTCCTTTTCCGAGTCATTTTTGGAGAGTTTTAGAAAAAAAATTACACTATCATAATATATGTATAATCACATTTTACGCGTGGTCATCTGACGAGTTTTCGGTTTAACAAGCCATCCAAAATTATCTTATTGATGTTTCTTTGGTATACTATATTACGAATGCCAGAATTTTGGTTACTCCACATTGCGAGCGCTGCTATATTTTTATCTTGAACTTCGCATTTTTTGCTTTTCGTTTAATTGTGTTAAATAATTGTGGTATCTGCAGAAAATATAAATGATTTTTCTCCAAGTTTCCATTGAGTTTGAATAAAACGTAGTTCAGCGCTAATGATTGGAAAATAAACTAAAGATTTAGGACAATTCCACCAAAGGGGTCTTCAGTAAAGGCCATATCCGTGAAATATGGAGTTCCAAAGTCGTTTAAACTGACGTTGAGCAACACGAAAAGCTCCGTCAGGATCGGGAAGGACCTCCCTGAGCCGTTCGATACCAAACGAGGTTTCAGACAAGGCGACTCCCTACCGTGCGACTTCTTCAGCCTGCTTCTGGAGAAAATAGTTCGAGCTGCAGAACTAAATAGAGAAGGTACCATCTTCTATAAAAGTGTACAGCTGCTGGCGTATACCGATGATATTGATATCATCGGCCTCAACACCCGCGCCGTTAGTTCTGCTTTCTCCAGGCTGGACAAGGAAGCACTGAAAATGGGTCTGGCACTGAACGAGGGCAAGACGAAATATCTCCTGTCATCAAACAAACAGTCGTCGCACTCGCGACTTGGCTCTCACGTCACTGTTGACAGCCATAACTTTGAAGTTGTAGATAATTTCGTCTATTTAGGAACTAGTATTCACACCACCAACAATGTCAGCCTGGAAATCCAACGCAGGATTGCTCTTGCCAACAGGTGCTACTTCAGACTGAGTAGGCAATTGGAAAGTAAAGTCCTCTCTCGACGAACAAAAGCCAAACTCTATAAGTCGCTCATAATTCCCGTCCTGCTATATGGTGCAGAGGCTTGGGCAGCAACCGATGAGTCGACGTTACGAGTTTTCGAGAGAAAAATTCTGCGAAAGATTTATGGTCCTTTGCGCATTGGCCACGGCGAATATCGCATTCGATGGAACGATTAGCTGTACGAGATATACGCCGACATTGACATAGTTCAGCGAATTAAAAGACAGCGGCTACGCTGGCTAGGTCATGTTGTCCGGATGGATTAAAACACTCCAGCTCTGAAAGTATTCGACGCAGTACTCGTCCGTGGAAGCAGAGGAAGATGAAGACCTCCACTCCGTTGGAAAGACTAGATGGAGAAAGACCTGGCACTTGCAATCTCCAATTGGTGCCAAACAGCGAAAAGGAGGAACGACTGGCGCGCTGTTGTTAACTCGGCTATAATCGCGTAAGCGGTATCCACGCCAATTAAGAAGAAGAAAGTAGTTTTTTGTACTAAAAAAATTATTTTAAAATCGAGGTATACGTTCAAAAAACTCATCGCATGACATTATTTCAATAAAACTATTTTTCCTCAATTCAGTTCGAGATCAATGCAAAACATACGCAAATATCAAATACAAACTTGCGGCAATTGTATTTTGGCATTTTCAAGTCCCGTTTGACCTCAATATCGCACCCAACGTTTAGCCAACCGTATTATTGGATAGGTTTAATCCAAGTAGAGGTAGTTTTTCAATAGCCTTTTCTTACAGATCACGCGAGAGTCATGGGAAGACTTACGTCTCAACAACTTTTGCAAATCATTCAATTTTATTACGAAAATTCACGTTTTGTAAAGAATGTGTTTCGTGCGCTTCGCTCAACATATGGCATACATGGCCATCACCCATCTTGAGACCCAATATTCGTTATTGGATAATATTCGCCCGAATAGATCACGTTTAGCACGCATTGAAGAAAATATTGCAGGCGTAGCTGAGAGTGTACACGAAGACCGTGAGAGTCGATTAGGTGCCGGTCACAGCAACTCGGACTGACCTATGGAACGTCTTGGCGCATTTTACGTCAAAATCTTAAATTGAAACCATACAAAATACAGCTTCTGCAATAACTGAAGCCGCTCGACCTTCCCAACCGACATCGCTTTGCTCTATGTGCTCTTGAAAAGTTTCAAGAAGATCTGACATCTTCGAGTCAAGGAAAACTTGGCGCATTTGGTGTGGTTTGTGAACCGGCGGAATCATTGGAATTCTTCAAAAATGATGCCAATGAGAACTTAACCGTCAATGACGACCGCTTTGCGCCATGATAACCGACTGTTTGATGCTTGAAATTGCAGCTTGTGATCTCGACGACATTTGGCAAACATCGCATCAATCAATGGATTTATTGATAGAACACTTCGGTAAGCAGATTATTTCAAGTTTTGGGCTGATCGATTGGCAACCAAAATCGTGTAATATCACTCCGTTAGACTCTTTCCTGTGTGGATATGTAAAGTCTTCAGTCTATGCGGACAATCCCGCTTCGATTCAGGCCTTGGCGCAAAACATCACGCATTACATTCACCAGTTACCAGTCGAAATGCTCGAACGAGTCATCGAAAATTGGACTCAACGGATGGACCATCTGAGACGTAATCGCGGCCAACATTTGAAAGAGATAGTATTCAAAAAACAACCAAAGAATATTCTTTCGAATGATAACAAATACATATTCCTTATTAAATTTCAAGTTTATGCGTTTTTTTTTTAAGAAGAGTACCTCAAAATGAAAATAGCGACTCAAATCATACATCAAAAAACGCGAAGGAATAACTTGCTGAATAAAGTTTCTTACTGATGCAGTGACCAGTCCCAATCTCAATTCGGTTCTTAATTTGTGACCAAAATTTAAAAGAAGACTAGGTAGAAGACTAGATCGGTATTGATCAACCGTAACGAATCAGGACGACCTTTGGCTGCTGGTAGGGGAAGGTGGGGAATGGCCAGCGCGATATTTTTTTCCCTAGTATAGGTTGACAGCTGCAACCAACTGTCATCGGCTCGTCTCATACTAAGCTCAGTTTCTATATAGCACTCGAGCTGTGAACACGTGTTATAACCTCTCTGCGACAACAAAAAGAAATTCGACACTCCGAAAGTTTTTTTTCAACTCTGTGTACAGTTGATTTTTTTTATATTTTCCAATAAATTCATCCAGGTAAATATGTTTAAAATATTAGTTAAGCCTTTAGCTTTCGACACACAAAAGAAATTTTGCACGAATTTACATTGTGTTCATTATCCACCGCCATTTTGCAAATATGAGCGTTTGGGGAATGTCGGGGAAGTTTTTTACATTTGACATGCTAACTTCATATATTTGACGTGTATAACTGATTTTTCGTGCAGAATTTCAAAAACACAATAGTTTTTCAACATTTCCTGATAGTTTCGTGCTCCGAAAATTTTTTTTTAGTCATTATGCCGCGGTACTATCCCAAACAAGAGAAAATTGTTGATTTCGACAACATTTTGGAGGCGATCAAGTCGGTGAAAATACATCACAACAGCGTTCGACAATCTGCGACGGCACACAAAATTCCGAGGACCAACCTGATGCGTTATATTGCAGCATTTGATAGTGCGAGCATCGACGTTACTACTGCCAATGCCGATGCAATAAAGAATTTGCTGGCTGAAAGCACGACGATGGGCACAAAAACAGTGAGTTCTGCTGGTTTCTTTCTTTTTCTTTCATCGAATAATAAATAATTTTTTTTTATTTCAGATCTTCAACATCGAACAAGAGAAGGCGCTGATAAGCTACATTCTCCAGGCCAGCAACATCAACTATGGAATTAGTTTGATGGAGCTTCGTAAGCTCGCGTATGAATTTGCTCGGAAAGTTGGCGCGTCGTATCCGGATCCATGGAACGACAATCAAAATTTGTCACTGCGAACACCAGAGCAAGTAAGCCAGAGCCGTGCGAAGCGATTCAACAAAGAGAATGTCGATGCATTCTTTGCCAATCTTTCATCCGTTCTCGGTAAGACGCCGTTGGAACCTCACCGAATATGGAACATGGATGAAACCGGGTGCCCGACCGTGCCAACCAGACCTGTCAAAACCATCGCGCGCAAAGGACAAAAGCAGGTCGGCTCATCAACATCTGCCGGAAAAGGCACCAATGTGTCTTTGGCTTTGGCCGTCAGCGCTAGTGGCCAGTCTATACCGCCATTCTTCCTCTTTCCCCGAGTCAACATGAAAGAGATTTTTATGACTCATGCGAGTCATGGCGCTGTTGGTGTTGCGAACGGTTCTGGTTACATGAACTCTGACGTATTCCCTCAATTCATGCGTCATTTCATCAAGCACACCGGTGCTAATGCCGATTCGGCAACCATGTTGCTGCTGGACAACCACGGTTCGCATTTATCGATCGAGGCGATAGATTTGGCGTTGGATCATGGCATCACGTTGCTGTCTTTTCCGCCGAAATGCACGCACAAAATGCAGCCGCTAGATGTTGCGGTATTTGCACCATTTAAAGGCATGATGACCGTGAAGCATGATGCATAGAAAAAGTCCAACATTGGTGTCACTTTCGATATGCATCATGTGCCGCTCCTTGTCGATCAGTGCCTCGATGTTATGTTAACGCCGAAAACCATCAAATCCGGCTTCCGAACAACTGGCATCTACCCGTTCAACCCGCAAATTTTCACTGAAGTTGACTTTGTCGCTTCGGAACTGAGCGGCGAAAATTTGTTCGGTGACGAAGAGAAAGACGCCGACAATCAACATCGAGTTCTTGCCTCTGGTGATGCCATTGTGACTGCTGCGAATGAGGAGGTGTCAACGTCGGAGGCATCGACAAGTGCCCCAGCTTCGACAAGTGGTGCTGCATCATCGTCGTTGTCTCTTGTTTCGGCTCCACAGCTCCGTGATGCATTGAAATCGGTTGGCCCGTTGAAATTGGGCACACCTGAGCCGAAATCAAAAGGTGGCCGCAAGACAGTGGAGTCAACGATTTTGACATCGCCTGAAGTTGTCGCAGATCTGCGTCACAAGGCCGAAAAAAAGCGGCAAAAATTGACGAAGGCAGCCGATGAACCAGCAGCCAAGAAGCAAAAAGGCCGTGGCAAATCGAAGACGCCACGGAAGAGAAGCCTGTCTCCGACCGAAACCGACATCGAAGAGGACTTCGATTTTTGCACGATTTGCAAGAAAAAGATGCCGAAGCACGAGAATCGTCAAAACACGGCCCATTGCATCGTTTGTGATCGAGGGGTTCACTTGAAATGGACCGGACCGAACCCGAACACTTACACCTGCATCCACTGCGAGTCGGAATAATTTTTTTCGCCAATTCCTATTTTTCTTATTATTTATGAATCTCTCTTTCATTTCCATTGATAAATAAACGTTTTTCATCGGTAACAATCATGTTTTAATCGATTTACAGACTGGCCCGACAAAATCGCAAAATCAGGTTTTTTGCGCCAATGGCTATAACTTTTAAATTTTTGTAGAATTTTATCAAACCAATGTTATCAAAAGGAAGGTTACGACTCGCACTACAAATCCATGCTTTGGAATTTTCACAAAAAATAACTTTTATGTGACTTTTTAACCGAAATCAAAACGTGGCCCAACATTCCCCTATGTATAGCGGGTAAGCAGAATTAGGTTAAAAGAATGCAAAGTGTTTTGTGTAAAAAAGTGTTTTATTTAGTTATTTTGGCTTAGAATTTGTTCCTTTCCTTTTTGGTAATATAAACTATTGTGTTTAGAAATAAAGAGAAAACAACGTGCTAAATTTTTTTCGCTACTTCTATTTTTATGCACAAAGAAATACACGAAGCACAAACTGTACTCATTTGTGCTTCCCAGATAATGTATGTATGCTTGTATGTTGTATGCTATTTTTGTCTTCACACCAAAATAACTAAAATATACTTTCTGTATTCAAAACGATAATTTACCCTAATGGTTTCTAACAGCAGTGTCAACAAACCATAACCACACCCAACTCTGATTTTCGTTCAATTATTGGTGACCTTACGCCTACAACTACAATAATGGAGGAGTACTTGAAGCAGGGCGCTTTTGTCAGCAAAAATATACCGAAAAGATTGCTCTTTAATAAATATTTTTATTTCAAAATTTATATATTTCTTAAAATATTTTGGCTTAAGTCTCGCAAAATAAACAGATTTAACTGCAACACAAAAACGTTATTAGTTTAAGTATACGCTAAAGCAATTGAAGGAAGGCAATGCCACAAAATCACATTGCCATAACTTTAACGGCATCAAACGAATTCGTTCACGCATTCACTATGCTTTAACTTAATGATTAAAGGAGGGCGATGCGGCCAACTACATTCGCACTGAGTGCCTGTCACCGTATTTCGGCGCTAGCTATTGATAACGCGCCATCATCACCAAATGAATCACGGAGAACTCCTCCATATTGTGTTTCGCAAGTCGGTCTACCTGCGTCAGCGCCTAGACGACTACTAATGGCGATGCCTGATGTCTTTTTAATTTCTCTTTGGGCAACAGCTTGACTCAACAAGGTAGACTGAGCAAGCGCGCTCTCTCTCTGATTGCAGGTAAGGCAGTTCAAATCAACTCAAATTAAATATTTCATGCTCTTCGTTTGATTAAATCTTCCTTTTTTCAATACAAGTGTTGTATCGATGTAACAAATTTTGGTAATATTTGTATGTATGAACATATTTTCTTTATCTATTCTATTTTTATATTTCTATTTCCAAATTATAAGTTTTTTCCTTTTGCGTCGGACCCATTTCTTATAGGCTCTTTCTTTTGTTTTTTTTATTTCCGTCTATCTGTTGATTCTCAATACGAAATTGAATTTGGCGCCACTGCGGATAAGTAATTGGATGTGCCTTTTATGGTCAATCGTCCATCAACTGCCAAAATTGTGTTAAACACTTACATATGTATGTGTATATGTAACATACAAAAACTTCACTTGATTGTGAAACATATTCTTTATTCATTACTTGTATACACACTAGAACTTAGACATAAGTTGTGAGCGAAATGGCCTTTTCAGCAAGAATATAATTACTTTTGAATATTTATGCAAACTGCATTTCCAGTGGCGGAACTAATAGGTCCCTACATTTAAACTTGATACCTTTGTAACCAATAGAGTTGAATTTTCTTTAACAAATAAGGGTTTAATCCGAGAAAGTCTTGATATTTGAGCGGGCACGCCCGACATGGTCACTTCACAGATTTACTAATCAAGCACCAGAGAATATATCGGGACAAAACTTTGCAAAAATATTGTTTTTGAGACTTGTCATCTCTCGCTTAAAGATTTTCACATTCTAGCAGACCTTATGCCGAATATGTTGGTCAGTCAATTATATAAGTAATGCTTTTATTTATTGAGCTATCTTGCTTTTAGTGTTCAACACAATCTTTATAAGGGAATTGGGCGGTTTCGGAGGAGTGCAGAAAAGATTTGCACTGAATAAATTTGTGCCTATTTACCTTTAATGTGATAAGAGATACGTACATTAGACCCTATAGGGGGTGGGACTATGCACACTTTTAACTTAACTTAATTTGTGGCTTAGTACTATAACTAAGTCCGTTAGTCTATATATAACTCTCAATTAATTTAAATGTTACAAACACCGCTTAATGACCACTTGACAATAAAAAGCACTTTGTATTTCTTATACGCGCAATGGCGCCAAATACGATTTCATATTAAGAATCAACAGATAGACGGAAACAACACAACAAAAGACAGAGCTTATTAGAAATCGGTCCGACGAAATAGGAGAAAACTTTTGTGCTGACTAAATAAGAATAAAACTGACTCAAATATGACAAACATTTGTTACGTAGATACAACACTAGTACTGGAATATAAAAAGATTTAATCACTCAAAGAGAATGATATATTAAATTTGAGTTGAGAGGCAGTTCTACCTTACCTGCAATCGGAGACAGAGCGCGCATGCTCAGTAGGAGCTACGCTCTGCCTTGTTGAGAATTAAAAAGACATCAGGCATCGCCTTTAGTACGCGCCTCCTTGCTGACACAGGTAGGCCGATTTCGCTGCGAAACACAACATGGGAAATGTCTCTTCGATTCATGGATTTCAAAATTGACGATGATGGCACGTTATCAATAACTAGAGGCAAAGTATGGGACAGACAGGCGAAAGTAGTTGGCAGAACCGCCCCTCTTTATGGCACCATAATCACTAAGTTAAAGCATAGTGAATGCGTGAACGAATTCGATTGATTGTAATGTGATTTTGTGGCATTGCCTTCCCTCAATTGCTTTAGCGTGTACTTAAACTAATAACCTTTTTGTGTTCACTTCAATTTATTTATTTCACAGGACTTAAGCCACAATGTTTTAAGAAATATATATATTTTGATATTAAAATATTTATTCAAGAGCCGAACTTTTTGGTTTATTTTTGCTGACAAAAGTGGCCTGCCTCAATTACTCTTGAAAAGCCTCCACTATCAAAGTCGTCGACGCAGGGTCACCAATAATTGAACGAAAGTCAGAGTTGGGTGTGGTTATGGTTTGTTGACACTGCTGTTAGAAACCATTAGAGCAAATTATTGTATTGACCACAGAAAAAAAGCAGTAATTATTTCAGAATAGGATCAAAATTAACATAAATACTTGCTATGTATGTTATATAAACTTTATCTCTACATATCTTGAGCAATTATGTTACCTATAACAGAACTGAGTTCTAGTATTTTAAGAATATAAGAATATTTATGTGTTGTTCGGACGTGGTAGGTAGAATCAGATTTAATAGTCTATTTGAACCAAAGCTACTGTATTATTTATAAAATCTCTACCTAATTTTGTTTCTATACATATTACAGTTGGATGATTAAATATTGGGCGTGGCTCTCTATCACTACCACTATAGATATATTAATAAGCCTTCTACCACCTCCTCATACAATAAACAAATTAATATAATGATCGCGCCCACCCGCCATATAACTGTTTTGTTGAAAAACTAATAAAAGTGCAAAAGTTCGATGACTAAGTAAATAAATACGCCAGGGACATTAAGTTTTACAACCAAGATGTTGCTTAAAGCTTCAACGGAATCATTTTAAAATGTGTTGGGCACCGCCCCCTTTAAAGTGAAATCGCATACCTCAGGAACTACTTTACCAATATCAACCGTCTCATATCTCAAAATGATCGAAATCGGAACTTAACTTTCCAGGATCCCAGAAAGCGACCGCACCTCAGTGCCTATGTCTGACCTTTTATCGCAAATAACAGATAAACAATATTAATGGAGTTCTGAGAGCATATTTTCTTAACCATAGTGTGTCCTTTTTTTCAAAAACGGGTAAAATCGGTTTAGCACTAACTCCCATATATTTAGTATGGTATGACTGTCAGTGGCATCTGTGCCAATTGTAACATCAAAAAAATCATTAGAGTTTAGTATACGCTTGTCTTTCTGAAGTACCAAAAGTGCATTCGGCGATTTTAACGATGAATAAAATTATTTAACAAAGAAATTCAATTAAATTTTCTGTGCGAAATCAAAATACTAGCGCCGAAACATTCAGTTGGAAAAGACCCTCGCTGATAATTTTGATTGGTACCAATTATTCAAAAAGGGTCGAGAACGCGTTGACAAACCACGTCCAGGACGGTCATCACCATCAACTGATGATCAAGTCAAAGTCAGACCCTTACTGGGATCGTTGCAATATCGAAAGGATCAGTGAAAACCCTTTTGAAAGATTTATTTAATTTTTTCGAAAACAGCGCCGCGTTAACGTAGGTAAAACAATGCTTTCCGACAACCACGATGTCATGAAACGTATTATTACTGGCGATGAGTCTTGGATCTATGCTTACGACCCGGAAATAAACCGATTATCGTGGCACAGGTGAACTGAAGTCGAAACAACCACGTCAAAGTAGGTAAAAATTAGAGTTATGTTGACAGTTTTATTCGATTATCGAGGTGTGGTGGACTACGAATTCCTTCCAACCATCCAAACTGTCAACAAAGAATACTATTTGAGTGATATGCGTTATTTGCACGAAGCTATTCGTGACAAGTAAGGAAGGGATAATTTCGGGAGCCGCCGAACATTTTATACTCTTGCAACTTGCATGAATCAAAGCCAGCAAAATACCGTAAGGTGTCAACTAGAGGATCGCAATACAAGCAAGGGAAAACCGGGGTTACGGCCCGATTTCATTCATTTTCACAACATTGGTAGGGGTTCTTATAAGATTTATCTTGAGGCATTTGGTTTGGTTATGGCTTGAACAGTTTGAAAGATATGTGCATTAAACCTATTAAAAGGCTAGGATACGTCCACTTTTTCAAAAGTTTTAGCCCACTGGTACCCCTTACTAACAGTTTTATGAACAAAACTATTGAACTCTCTAGCAACATGTTGCAAGAGCACAAAAAAAGGCCGCAACTCTGGGTTTTTACACCACGATAATGCACCGTCGCATTCTGCATTGATTCTTCGTGAGTTTTGCGCCAAATTTTCCCAATATCCTGTCGCAACCATCGTATACGCCTGATTTAGCTCTGTGTGACTTCTGACTATTCTGCAAACTCAAACGACCGCTCAGGGGAAACCGTTTTGAGTAAATTAAAGACATTAAACGTGAATCGCTACGCGCATTGAACGCTGTTCCGGACTTTAACTGTTTCGAGGATTCGAAGAACCGTTGGCACAAGAGTGATGTGATCAAGGGGGATTACTATTTTAAAATTATGAACAAATTCTTATTATTTTTTGCTCATAGTAGTATAACGCTTACGTCATTCTACAAGACCTTATGCCGCACATGTCAGTCAGTGTAGAAGTTAAAGTTTAATAAAATTGAATAGAATGTTCTTGAGAAAAATCAAAATTTAATTCTATTCCTCTGTTCCAAAATACAGTATACGAGTATGTTAGTGACTTCAAATCAATTTGCGTAATATTTTTCTGCAATTAAATAAACCAATTTATACTGAATATGAAAGGAATTAGACTAAACCTCGTATCACTAATGAAATCAATCCCAATCCTCTAGTTGATATTCTCCACTTCAATCCAATTTAACAAACTTAGCATCTTCGGTTGAATCTCATGTGATTTAGTAATAATATTTTTGCAAGAAGCTTCAAAGTGCACGGACCTGCTTTTTAATTCGCAAACAGAAATAAATAAAATGCAAACAAAAATAATAATACGCCTGGTCTCAGAAGTATCACAAATGTCGAAATATAAAAGCTTGAAAGTGAAATACGGCGAGCTAGACGTGAATGGTAGGTAAATCGTTCCCCTTTCATTCATCTGCAATTGAAGTCTGCTGTACATAAATTAAGAAAAGCGCTTAAGTGTGCGGAAAAATACAGCACTGGAAATTATATAAAGAAACTGTGCCAAAACTCAACAAGCAAGCAATACTCCCTTTGGAAAGTATAAAAACGCATTAAGAATTTCGCAACACGCCCAAAAGAGACATGAGGGTTAATTGGGCTCGAATTGAAGAGGAAATGGCCATTTGCTTTGCAAACCACCCAGGAAATGTATTTTAGGCTAAGTACCCAAAAAACGACTTTAAGCTACCCACATTCCCCGACGCCACTAACGAGTGGCTCTTGTTTAAGTGACTTCAACTTTTGAAATTAAAAAGATCATAAAATAAATACTAAAACGTCGTGGGAACACCGCAATATTACTACAAAATATTGCTGTAGTAGTGCACTCCTCGCTTTTTAATGCAGTTTACAGTTTCGGTAACCAAATTTATGGGAAAACCACAAGCAAGTCATGGAACTTGTCATTCACTTGTAAAGAAGGCTCACGTGGAGAAAACACATTTCAAGCCAAGTAACATTCATGAAATAGAAGCAGTAAATTTAAAATTTATTTGAAATAAGAATTGCAAACTTAGCTTTGACAATAATGTTCTGTTATAAAGGATGATCCATTTGAGATTCCCTCCTTTTTTAAAGAAAAAAAACACAAAAACTTCAAATTAATTAGGAATGTTTATTATCATTTGAAAGAACATTCTTTGGCATTTATTTTTTGAAAATTGTCGTTTTCAAATGTTGGCCGCGGCTACGTCTCAGATGGTCCATGAGTTGAGTCCAATTTTCGATGACTCGCTCGAGCATTTCGATTAGTAGCTGGCGAATGAGGCGTGATGTTTTGCTCCAAGGCCTGAATCGAATCGAGATTATCCGCATAGACTTTAGACTTCACATATCCTCACAGGAAATAGTCTAACGGTGTGATATCACATGATCTTTGCGGCCAATCGTCCGGCCCAAAACGTGAAATTATCAAATATTATTAATTAAATTAATTAAATTTTACACCTAGGACCGCACAAACCAGCTTCACAGACGCCAATATTAAAATTGAACAAAAAGACCACCTGTAGCTGAAAACATGTATCTCATAAGCCAAAAAAGCATTTTAACCAAATTCCGTACATAACAATATTTTGGCATCGGTATTTTAGGTTGTGAAAAAACTGTTGTTTGAATCAACATATCTCACAAACTGTTAGTACTATATCAACTAGATTTGCTAAAGACGATGAGTCAAACTGTGTGAAATCAGTTATTAACAAAACCCACTCTATATATATCGCCCTTGTTTAAAAAATAATAGAGCCTTTAAAATATGCCACCTCATAAATAATTTATTAAAATCGGATCATAACTTTTCAAGCCCATATATACCGAGTACGAGGTATGTTCAAAAAATAATGGGAATTTACTTACTTTGGCTTTGTAAGTAGTTGTCTTTTACAGTTTTTATCGTTTTATAAGTCTTCTTCCATACTTAGAAAACGTATTGTTTTGATATTGCTGTTTAAGATAACAGTCGTCGTACTCACGACTTGGCTCTCACGTCACTGTTGACAACGTCTGATTGTGTTTTACGTGGGATCCTGCTGTCGACAGCTTAACTCCACGGTGCTCAAAAGCAGAACGGATCAATACAATGCGTCGATCAGCGCCCTGAAAACTGGGTAACGATTTTCAGTACCAATCGGCAGTGTGGCATGGACACACTAACCACCTTGGTAGGGCTCGAGACCCATCTAAAACTTCTGCCGTACTTTGGGTCCGGCACCCGGTTGCAATGCAACTCCACATTCGACTGACAAGGTCAGTTCTTCCCGCGATTTGGGTTTTAACCACAGCCACCACGAATCTCCACAAAGGGCCAAACCCAATGAGCAGACTGGAGCGAACTCCAGGGGCTACTGCTCCCCGTCGTACCAGGTTAAAGTCTTTGGTATGACCTTGTAGCCGAAGCTACGACCAGTTGAGCTTCCATACAGCCCTGGACTGGTGAGCAGGATCTTAGTCGCCTCTTACGACAGGCATGCCTTACCGTGGGTATATTCGGTTTCCCCTCGAACTCGGAGGGATCCCCCCTACCCTCAGGGGGAGTCACTGTTGACAGTCTTAACTTTGAAGTTGTAGATAGTTTCGTATATTTGGGAACCAGCATAAATACCACCAACAATGTCAGCCTGGAAATCCAACGCAGGATAACTCTTGCCAACAGGTGCTACTTCGGACTAGGTAGGCAATTGAAAAGTAAAGTCCTCTCTCGACGAACAAAACCCAAACTCTATACATAAGTCGCTCATAATTCCCGTCCTGCTATATGGTGCAGAGGTTTGGACGATGACATCAACTGATGAGTCGACGTTGCGAGTTTTCGATAGAAAAGTTCTGCGAAAGATTTATGGTTCTTTGCGCATTGGCCACGGCGAATATCGCATTCGATGGAACGATGAGCTGTATGAGATATATGATGACATTGATATAGTTCAGCGAATTAAAAGACAGCGGCTATGCTGGTTAGGTCATGTTGTCCGGATGGACGAAAACACTCCAGCTCTAAAAGTATTCGACACAGTACACGCCGGGGGAAGCAGAGGAAGAGGAAGTCCTCCACTCCGTTGGAAGGACCAGGTGGAGAAGGACCTGGCTTCGCTTGGAATATCCTATTGGCGCCACGTAGAGAAAGCAAGAAACGACTGGCGCGCTGTTGTTAACTCGGCTATAATCGCGTAAGCGGTGTTTACGCCAATTAAGAAGAAGAAGAAGTTTAAGATAATTTCAATATCATCTAACTGCAAATGCTAGTTCCTTTTTCAAAAAATTCATGAACGCGAAAAAATGGCCGAGCGAGCCGAGCGCTGTCGAATGCGAAAACAAGCTTTAAAACTGTATGAGGGATCAACTAAAGAGTAACAAAAATTGTATCCATGTATTCAGTGTTCTTTTTTCAACGATTTGAAGAGTTTAAAAAATAAGTTCAAATAGCCAAGTCGTTAATTGAAAATCAACGTTGAAACGTAAGGAATATTTTAAGATCTGCCGGGTTGAAATCCATTGCTGTCTGGGAGTGGTGGTTAAATAATGGTGTAGAGCTGCATGATGACCCAAATAATTTTTCTTTCTTTTCTAGATTTCTTAATATTTTGAGCCGAAATCTCCCTTCACTTCCAGTAATTTTGGGATACAAAAATTGAACTTGATATTCCAACAAGACAAAGACCCTAAACATACGGCCAAAGCATAGAATTTTCTCTTGGCCTCCACAATCTCATGACTTTAATCCTATAGAATACCTCTAGGGAGTTTTGAAAAGAGAGATTGTTGAGGTGAATGAAAAGTCTATGCGGACAATGTCGCTTCAATTCAGGTCTTGGAGCAAAACATCACACTTGCAAAGTTTTATCTCGTTATATCAATTGCTTCAAACAAAATTTAAAATTGTGATTGCAGTCCGATTTCACTCATTTTCACACTATGACGTAGGAATGTCAATAGATTGTCAAGCTCGGAATTTGATTCCCCCGTTATATGGGGAGTGAGGGGGTCTTAACATCCGATTTCATCCATTTTTACACTGTCGTAGGATTTCTTATATCATTTGTAAGTATATATCATAAATTAGTGCTTTGTTATAGCCCTTCATAAGTTTTCGGTTAAATGTGTTTTGGGGACGTGGCAGTATACGAAAATTATACTTGTTTTTGTACCAAGGGCTGCGCATACATAGTTTCATCAAGATATCACAATTTTTACTCAAGTAGCTTGCGCGGACGGACGGACAGACAGACAGTCAACTAGATTTCAACTTTTCTCGTCATCCTGATCATTGAAATACTTGTATGTACATATAACCCTATACCTATCTCTGTTAGTTTTAAGTGATACATACAACCGTTAGCTAAACAAAACAATTACACTCTGTAGCAACATGTTGCGAAAGTATAAATGTTGTGAGTTGGCCGTTGTCCATGTTGCCTCTTTTCATTGCTTAAGTGAATATTAAAGTGGTCATACACAAGTGGTAGTTTCTACTGCATCTTCTTCCAAGCAGCTTCTGCATGCGGCGTCCGGTAAAATTCCCAGTCTTACAGCGTGTATGCCAATAGGGCAGTGGCCCGTCAAAAGCCCCATCATTAATGAGAGGCTACCCTTGCTGAGGGCAAAGAGATCACTAGATCTCCTTCGATCTATCTTTGGTCAAAAGGCTTTTGCGACCGCGCAGGTACCAATGCTGGCCCATCGCTGACCGTGCAGCCGCGAGGCTCAAATATCTAGTAGTAGAACACAAGAGGATGCCGAAGCGATTCTAGGGTGCCTTTCCTTGCTAGCTCATCAGCTTTGCAGTTACCTGCGATTCCGCTGTGGCCCGGCACCCATACAAGTCTTATAATAAAAGCTCTCGCCGCCAGAGACAGTGACGTCAGACACTCTTCGACCAACCCTGAACGCACTGTGGATGAGTTCAAGGCTAGTATGGCCGCTCTGCTATCCGAAGGAATGGTCACCTCTCTGAAGGTTGACACTCTATTGAGCAGCATATCTGCTGCTACCTTGATGGCTGCAACCTCAGCCTGGAAAACACTGCAATAGTCGGGAAGTCTGAAGCTGGATTTTATGGAGAGCTCCCGACATTAGACCCCTACACCAACC
The DNA here is from genome assembly GCF_024586455.1 of Bactrocera neohumeralis. NCBI lineage: Eukaryota > Metazoa > Arthropoda > Insecta > Diptera > Tephritidae > Bactrocera > Bactrocera neohumeralis. Next base: position 51,137,619 of record NC_065923.1, read on the forward strand.
TTCCCCCCAAACTTTGACCCATCCGTAAAGAAGCTTACTGCCCCTCTCCTCCAACGGCTTCTTCCCTGCCAAACCTCCCTCGTCGGTATATGTGCAGAGAAGGAGCCACCGGAGTTCGATATGGCGACTCCATGATCCAGATGATCCGGTATGCAGTCGAAGCTTGTGAGGATATCCGAGTGTTCAAATACTTCCTCCTTTAGAAATCCATACTCCCTGAGCCTAATGGCCACCTTTGCGGCCATACACCTTCCGGCAATATCCACCGGCGTTATGTTCAGAATTACATTAAGTGCAATGTTTGGGGTGGACCTTAATGCACCACACATGCTGATGAGCGCAGCTCGTTGAACGCTCTCAAGTTTCTTTGCAAGTGTGGTCTTCTGTAAAGCCCTCCAGCACATGAAGACTCCATAGAACATTATGGGCTTGACTATGATGTCATAAAGCCAGAGTACCACCTTCGGTGAGAGGCCCCAGTGTAGTGGATTGCACTTAAAAAATTTTTTTCTTTTATTCATTTTAGATATTGTATCATTATGGTAACTAGCAATATAAACAGTGGTAATTTTTTTTTATTTACATTAGAGAAATTATTTTATAGTTTTAGTTAAAGGAAATATTAATCTAAACAAAAGCACTCTTTTTGGTATTTTGTCACACCCCTTTGCTTTTTATAACGGCTTTTATACGCCCGGGCATTGAATTTATGAGGTTTTTTATTGTTACTGCTCCAATACCGTTATACCACGCTTCTTCGAGAATTCCATTCAGCTCTTCTAAATTCTTTGGTCCCTTCTGTGCTACCTGAGCCTTCATTATAAGCCAAAGGTTATCAATGGGATTGAGATCCGGACTGTTACCCGGCCACTCCAAAATCGAGACCCCGATTTTTGATAAATAATTCTTCTCCTTAAAGAAAGAAAAAATAAACTCTAGTTGTACAAAAAAATGGATACTTACTATTTTGGCACGATGGCAGGGCGCAGAGTCATCCTGAAAAATTAGGACATCCGCTCGCGAAAAGTGGTTTTTCATTGAAGGTATTAAATTGGTTTCAAGTATCTCCTGATACTTATTCCTATTGACGGTTCCTTCTATTAGGGCTAGTTGCCCAAGGCTATAATAGGAAAAGCAACCCTAGACCATTCGGCTGCCTCCCTGCTTAACAGTTTTTGAACACGTTTGTCCTTGAACCGCTCACCAGTTCTCCTTCCCATGTAGGACATATCATATCAGGTCACTGCAAAAAATGTTAAATTTGGACTCATCTGAAAATATTACATTTCGCCAATCAAGTTGAGTCCAATTTGGATGTTCTTTTGCCCATGGTAAACGGTTTTGACGCATTTTTGAGGTTAAAAGTGGTTTTTTGGCGGCCCGACGAGCGTTCAAACCAACCTCTTGAAGCCTTCAACGAACAGTTCTTGCGCTAACTTCCATACCAACATCTTCAAATAACTCTAATTTAATGTTCTCAGCAGTTTTGAAGCGATGCCTCAAGCCGATAGAACGTATCACCCGATCTTCTCTAGAACTTGTCTTCTTCTTTGCTCCAGAGCCAGTTTTTCTCTTAAGAGACCTAGTTTTATCGACATTTTTTAGAAATTCTTCGATAGAAGACTTGCCGAAGCCAACTCTATCACTAATTTCCCGAATGGTCAGATTTTCTTTTCGGAAAATCAAAATATTACTTTTCTGAAATTCAGATATTTTTTTTTTAAATTTGGCATATTTAAGCTTTAACCAAGCACGAGCACGAAATAAACTTTGAAACTATTGAAAAATAAAACTAAAAGTTCTTATAAAACGTGTACAGAGCACTAATTTAAGTGAAAGAATAAACCTTTCCGCAAAAAATTACACTTGTCGGTTACAATCGTGCTTTAAATGCAAACCGACGGGTTGTCCGGATTTCACTGTCCGCTACTGAATATGACTTACTAAGCGAAGATTATAGCTTTGACTCATGAGCTAAATGTTGAACTCTTGACGCAAAAAGTAAACGAAAGAAAGTCGACGTCGTTATAATATCTGAGCAATACAAAAACAACGAGCTCTAATACGTGGGTTTCAAGCAATACCAAAAAAGCAACAATTTGGGGCTTTGGTAATAAAATTATACAATATAAACCATAAATCAGCAGAATACACTTTTACAGTTCTTTCTACCAAGCTTTCTGATGAGTTGGTTGGGGATACCCAACAACCAAACCAAACATAACAACACGAAACTTCAATGCATGAGCCTTAGAAGGGATGGAGCAGACGCATTCTGCTCATATTGTGCTGCCAAGCACAGGTTGTGGGAAACCTTTGCCAGCGAATCTCGGGCTTGAACGGCAGAGTGACAGGTGTGTCACACGCACACACACAGTGACCATTTCGCAATTATTATAGGTGTAAGCAATCACTTCGTAAGACAAAAAATATGTGAGCCTGAAAAAAGTAAAGCTAAAGGGTGGAAAGAAAGTACAATCGAAACTCATATTAAACGCAGATATACCCGAAAGGCGTACAAGCTGGTCACTTCCAACGTTTGAAGTCCTAAGGGACAAGCACCAACTAACTTGTGAACGCCTTGAAGCGTAAGAGTAATGTGCAATCAAAACTTTTGATGTGGAAAATGGTTTTAATTCAGCGTGCGGGCCCCACATAATACGAGTGTTGGAGAACCTCGAAATTCCGGTATATTTATTGCGGATTTTAATGGGTTATTATACTACACTTAGGAAGGGGTGAAAAGTTTTGAACCCAATATTATGGAATATCTTGTATGACGGAATACTACGCCTGCCTCAGCTAAAAGAAGCTAAAATAATCGGATATGCTGAATGTCATTCATTGCTGTGACATGCTACTTTATCAAAATATGGCTAGATGCGTCGAAATTGCAGTTGGCGGGACAGAAGACAGTAGCAATTATGTTTATGAGCAGGAAAAGCCAGAGACCATTATTCTAAACATTAAGGGGTATACAATCAGAACTCAGTCATCACTAAAGTATCTGGGTGTCATAATACTTATAATACTCAACTACAAGATGCATATTTAAAAAACCTGCGATAAAGCTGCATGAGTAATTTCGGCACTAACGAGTGGCAAAATCGTTGGGAAGCAACGGTTCATTAAAAATGTCAAACCTTGGGTGGACAGAAAGCACGGTCATAATGGTCATGCATGGTCATGGCTGTTTCGGCAGTACCTATTCAATTATGGCCATGATAACTAAATTGTGCGACATATCTTGACAAACTTTAAAATTGTAATAGCAAATATGAGTATCAAGTTAGACTATATCCGCAATCATCTGAAAAAATTTTCGGATAATTTAGGAAATCATATTGAGAAACTGAGAGAGCGATTCCTATACGATCTAAAAGTAATGGAATAAAGTAGGAAGCGTTAGCAGTAAGCTTTAAGCGCTTTGGAACCAACAGATATTGTTTCCGACGTAGAAAGAAGATTTCAATGTCGAGTTAAAAAGCTCAAAAGGGCTTTGGAAGAAATACAACAAAATTAAGAGCTTCAAAAGCGGTTTTAATATTTTGCAGAAGCAATATTTATGCTCGTTATATCATTTTATTTAAAAATTTTCAATAAAGACTTAATGCAAGAATTTAAGATAAAATATACAAAACTAACCAAATTAACTAGCATTTTTTTAACCTCCTGAGAGTGATGTTTGTATGCGTGAAAAACGTGCGCAGAACCCTATTCGTGGCTGGAAATTTTATTTTATTGCTAACAGGCGGATAATTGATTAGACTATAGGGTATGTGTTAGTCATAAAGACAAGAGCACATTCTATACGCTTGTAGGCAAAGGCATGCTCGGGGAGATGACACCATTTGCTTTTATGAATGAAGTGAGTTTGCCGGTTGAAAGTGCGCTTGCGTTCATGAATGAAAATGTTGTTGTTGTGTGTTTTTCTACAAATTTGAGCATCGACTATTTGGCTGCCATGCCTATTGACTTGTGACGCCGCTGCTGCTATTTGAAACGATTGTTGTTTTTGTAAAGCAATGTTTGTAGTTTTTGTGGATGACATATTTACATACATACATGTGTATAAGTTTTGTATGATAAAATATTCGATGTATGTACATTTATCACTATTGTAATATATTTAATCTTTTGAAGTTATACTTCTTATACGAGTTCGGAAAAGGTTGCGATAGATTCAGGTTACGCACCCTTGCTCAATATGAATCTACGCAACCTTGTCTGCGGAGATGTTCGAGCAGTAAGCGAAGCGGTGCCAATCGGCGATCGTTTGTTCGTTTCTTTCGGCACAGCTCGGCTTTTCTACCAACAACACAATGTTGCCATGCTAATGCTGTTGTTGTTTTTGTAAAACAATGTTTCAATTTTTGGTTGGTGACATATTTAATTAAAAATAAATTCTGTTGGGATTCGAACCTACGTACCAACGTGCTCGTCGTCACTTCTGAAGCGCTTACCACCTAGACCACCATTGACACTTGAATTGCGTTGTCCTAATTATGGTTTGGTTATGCACGAAAGAAATATAACGAGTACAGACGTGTAGTAGCGCAGGCAAATATAAACATAAAAGCTTTGCAAGGCCGTATGCCTGCTTAGCTATAATCTATTATACTACAAACACGAACAGTGCAGTGATTAGTGCAGTGCAGTGGAAAAAATAGTGAAAATATTGTGACACTATATTATAAACAATTTATAAAACATTGAAAGGAAAAACATTGCGAGTTTTGGCAACTCAGCGATGATTTTCCCAAACCCTGCGTCTCTTAGCGAGGTCGAGCTTGCCGCCCTCGTTAAGGACCTCCGCGAGTATCTGCTCAGAGTAGAGCATATACTCAACAACCATAACTCCTCCATCACCACCAACTCCAATCCCAACGACAACTCCAACACCAACAACAACGAAAATACCAACGACGCTACCACCTCTCCCTCTCCCGAAAACGCTCAAATGAGCATCGATCCGCCCGATGACACCGTATTCATCGAAGTTCGCCGCCGGAAAAAACCCAAACGGGAAAATCCCAAACGGGAAGAACCCAAACGGGAAATCCCAAAGCGGCGCCGCACCACATCCCCCCCTCCGATGAATGTGAGGAGGATCTAACCCCCCCTAAGGAGAAAAACCCTCCTCCCATTCGAATCCTCAAGAAGGAATCGTGGGAGAAGGTGAGCTCCGGTCTGCGCAAAGCAGACATAAAAATCAGATCGGCTAAAGTGGTATCTGAAGCCATCATCGTCTACCCCGAAACCGTTGACGGATTTCGGGAGCTCACTTCTGCCCTGGAAAGGCACGAAATCCCATATACCACAAATCAGCTCCATCAAGACAAGGACCTGATTGTCGTGATCAGAGGCGTCCTCGAATGCCTCGATGACGAAACCATCCTCAATGAATTGAGGATGCAAAATGCTGCGGTGAAGAGCATTCACCGCATGCGAAGGGGCACAAAAATATGGCCCCTGATTACGGTCAACCTTGACCCTTCGCACTCCTCGGCGAAGGCGATTTTTGACCTGAAAGCAATCGCTGGCCTCAGCGTCAGAGTAGAGGCAAAGCGGAAATCCAAAGTCATACCGCAATGCCTCCGATGTCTGAATTTCGCCCACACGGCAAACTACTGCCACGCTCCATGGGCCTGCGCCTTCTGCGGTCGCTCCCATGCCACGGCATCCTGCGCTCTCAAAGAACAGAAAAACGCGAAGCCCACCTGCATTCACTGCAAGGGCGCTCATCGCGCCACCTATCGGGGTTGCCCTAAAGCCCCCCAAAAACACCAACCCGGACCTCCAAAAAAGGCCCAAAAGACTACCAAGGCTCTCCCACAAAGAGCTACCCGCGCCGCGGCACAGACCACACCACCATCTCAACCCCAACCCCAACCACGAGCACAAGGGCCCACTCGCTCATACGCAGAGGTTGCCAAAAACGCAACCAAAAACACAACGCCCAATCCTGTCCCAAATATTGCTCACTTAGAGAAGCTTTTTCGGGACTTCTTGTCCACCGTCTTCAGGAACTAACCGTGGCCTGATAATCCTAAACTGGAACGCCAACGGGCTTTGCACTTCCAAAAGGATCGAACTGATCCAGCTAATAGAAGACAAATCCATTGATGTCGTTTGCATCACCGAAACTCACTTAAACTCCAAAAAATCCCTTTATATCCCGAACTTCACAATCTACAGAAACGACCGCCCAGATTCCAAAGGGGGCGGTGTCGCCATCTGTGTGAAGAACTCTATCCACCACCTAGCTGCCAACATTGGCCCCTCAACACTCGAGGCTGTAGGAATTGATGTATTTCTCAATTCACACAGGCACAGGATCATCACTCTCTATATCCCTCCTGACAAAAGCCCTCTCAACATTTCATCCCTCTTCAACTCCTCCACCCCTACCATTATCGCAGGCGATTTCAATTCTAAATATAGGATTTGGAATCGTTCTACGAATAATACTAATGGATTAACCCTTTGGAGAATGTCTCTCCAACACAACTTCAACATCGAAGCTCCCTCCGAACCGACCTACCACCCTACAAATCCCAGGTTCCAAGCAAGCACCCTGGACTTATTCCTCACAAAAAACGTGACCCTCAACAGAGATCCCTGGACTCTCCCGGAGCTCAGTTCAGACCACTCCCCGGTCTACCTGGAGCTCGCGAATCGCCCTCTACTTTCCCCTCGGTTAAAAACCAAAACCGATTTCCTCCACCTGAAATTCTTGTTGGAAACTTCCAGTTTCACTTGCACCCAAATCAACTCCATAGCTGATCTTGATAAGGCGGTCGCAAGTCTAACGGAGGAAATCCAAAGCTCAATAATCTCAGCCACCTCCTCAATAGAAGCTACCACAAACCCAAATAATCTTCCCCTACGTATCCGAGCACTCATCGCCAGGAAAAACAAAATCCGCAAACTCTGGCAAAAGCACAGACTCCCCCCGCTACGCCAAACTTTAAATTCCACTCAAAGGGAATTAAAGGTTCTCCTCCTCCAAAGAAGTTCTGAAGACTTCAACTCCTACATCGCTGAAGCCGAACAGCACCCTAAAAGTTGCTGGAAGGTAATCAGATCCTTAAGAAATCGTAAACTTCACCTCCCCGCCCTAATTAAAGACGGGATCTCTTATCCACAAGACAAGGACAAAGCCAACGTCTTTGCTCAATCCCTAAAAAACCAATGCTCCCCCTTTCCAAGCCTCCAAAAATTCTCTTCTATTCACGAAGAAGTGTCAGCAACTGTCCGGAGCACAACCTTCCAGACGGTCGAGTTTCAGCCCACCTCCCCCAAAGAAGTCTCCGAGGCTATCCGCTCCCTCAAAAACCGGAAAGCTCCAGGCCACGACAGTATCGGTAACGGCGTCTTGAAAATCTTACCGCGGAAACACCTTGTTGCCCTAAACAACATCATAAACGCGATGATGCGCTTCCAATATTTTCCCCCGGCCTGGAAAGCCGCCACAGTCGTCTTTCTTCCCAAACAGGGAAAACCTCTAAGCGATCTGGCAAACCATCGCCCCATCAGCCTACTCTGCACCCTCAGCAAAGTAGCCGAAAGCATAATTCTTTCCCGACTGGAGAAATTTGTTTCGGAAAAGAAAATTCTTCCCGACTTCCAACATGGGTTTCGAAAGCAACACGGCACCGCACACCAACTTCTGCGGGTCTCCGAATTTGTCGCTAACAACCTCAACAAAGGAAGACACATCCCTATGCTCCTGCTTGACTGTAAACAAGCATTCGATCGGGTCTGGCATGATGGGCTTATTTACAAGCTTATAAAACTAAATTTCCCACAATACCTCATTGGCTTAGTTAAATCCTTCTTGTCTGACCGGCAAATCACTGCTAGGGTGAATGGTGAGCTCTCCGAAGCTCACCCGATCACGGCGGGAGTTCCTCAGGGGTCCAAACTCTCCCCAGTGCTGTTCAACATTTATTGTTACGACATCCCAACCGAGGAGAAAATCCTCACAGCACAATATGCGGATGATGTCGCCTTCTTGTACGCCTCCCGTACAATTAACTTCAGCACATCCGCCCTCAATAAATTCATCCCCACCGTCCTCGACTGGTACTGGTTGTGGAGATTCGACATCAACACAACCAAATCGGAGGCAATATTCTTTTCACGGAGGAAACGCATTCCACCAAAAATCTTGGTAAATAGGTTCCCCATCAAATGGAGCCCTTCCGCGAAATACCTCGGTGTTGTTTTCGACAGGCGGCTAACCTGGACGAAACAAATCTCAGCAGTTCGAGGTAAAGCCAATGGCGCCTTCGGCGCATTAAAACCCTTTTTCACCAATAAAAAGGTTTCACAAAGCACCAAAAAGCGAGCTTTTAATGCCATCATTAGAAGCATCTGCTCCTACGCCATCCCTATTTGGGGCTCTGCCTCACCCAGACAACTGTCCAGGCTTCAATCCACATACATGCGTCTACTCAGATCAGCCCTTAGTTTCCCGTGGTATGTTAGAAACAAACAGATCCTAGTGGAAACAAATCTCCCTTCCATTCAAGCGGCAGCTATTTCTTACGCTGCAAATCTCCGGGCGTCAGTTGCATCCCACGCAAACCCCAGCATCAACTGTCTTGCCACTCTCAGGTGCAAGAAAACCGACCGTTTCAGAAGGCCATGTATCCTGACAAATCCTTCCGCTCCCACCTAACCAAAACCTCGAGCTTCGCTTATTAGCGTCAGATTCTTTTGAGGGCCACCACCGCTCGCAACTGAATCTTCCTCCTTCTCCCGCAATTTATCTTCTAGGTTCATAACCATATGGTTGGCAACCAGTGTGGGGGGGTTTTAGTCGGTAGGCGCATCAAGCGAATCCGACACTACCCGCCAGGGTGTCTTTAGAAGATTTCCCCCCCACATCTCTTCAAAAAAAAAAAAAAAAAAAAAAAAAAAAAAAAAAAAAAAAAAACACTTTTTGGAAATCGACCCGCGATGACGAATTATTTTCGTTTTATCTGACAGCGTGAGGTTAAGAAGTTCATTTCTAATTTTGTCTTGTGGCATATTAGAAATGATGTTTCTTCGAAAATCGTTCGCTTACAACGGATAAAACAACTTCTGAGTGGTGATTTTAATGAATGAATTTCTTTTGGTTGAAACGCTCTACGTTGGCCGTTGAAAAGTTAAGACTATACTTTTCAGGATCATTCATTTCTTCAAAGAAATTAATGACCTTTAGAAATATGCATATTTGCATTATTTCGTTGTCATTTCCATATTCGTTGCAATAGAAGTTCTATGGCATAAGTAAAGTAATGGCCGCCCATTGTCACCCCTTGCCGCTGTAGCAGCTTCGCCTACAAACATGCGTAAATACATATGTATGTATGTATACGTATGATCGTGAATACATATCGACGCAGATTTTTGCGAGAAGCACCAGAAAGTTGTGCAATTTATGATTTTTGGCTTTTGCCATCGTCGCGAAAAGACGACTTGTTGGCAAAGGCATGCTCGGGGAAAACAGCACAATATTATCGTGAATACCGAACAAGAAAGAAAGCAGAGCGGGAAAAGGAGAAATTGGAAATGATAGCTGGCAGTCAAACGAAGAAGAGGAAAACAGCTGCGGAATATCAGAGAGCGCGTAAAAAAGATTCAACGTTTGCTGTTCCATCAATCTCTGCGGGAGCATCTATAACTACTGATGAATCAACGATCGTCAATTCACCGATAACTGGTGGGCCTTCAACGCGTGTTGATGGATTACAAAAGAGAGATGATTACGCTGCATATTCTCTTCCGCAACGAAGAGACAGAACTACTTTTCTAGTCAAAGTTCCTTCATTTAGACTTTGCTTTATTCTTCTTTTTATGTGCATAATAAATTTATAAAATGTGAATTTAACTTTACTAGTTTTCTTTCATATAAAATGATATGCATTTCTTGGAATATCACTAAGAAGTATAACTTCATCCGCGCGTAGGGACTCCACGCACCTTTTCATATATTATGACAACTTGTTATATACATATGTATGTATGTAATGAGGTGTACACATAAGTATAAATATATCAAATACAAGAAATAATTAAAAAATAGGCCTTATTTTCACATTAAACACGAATATTGCTTTGGAAAAGTAATTTAATTCAAGTGTATTCAATTGCACCTGTATTCATAAGTATGCACAAAAAGAATTCATATGAATGCACTTGCGAGAACGTATATTTATAGCAGAGAACGTTTATGATAAATATACATATATACGTTCTCTGCTAATAGATTACGATACCATTGCTAAATTACGATCTTGAGGTTAGGTTATCAGCTGCAATAATAACCCAAGACATATACCACTATAAACTAACCCCCTCTGGTATATGTCTTAGGTTATTATTGCATTTGCGAATTCATTACTTTATCTGCTTTAGATAAACTCTGCATACTCTTAAGCGTATTTTTAGTGATGCTCAAACTTTTGATCACATTACCACAGTGCCACTCAAACAGTTGACGCAAAAATAAAAGTGTTTTAAAAAGGAATACATAAGGTTCATTCATATAAAACGCAGAAAAAAGTATTATAACTCATTTATATACAGTTTTCCACAAAATAATGGTAGTTCATATAAGACAAATGTATTAACTTCTATGGATCGAAGGTATATAACGGGGTACTTTCCTTAAAATGCTAAACAAATTTTAATTGTGATGATTGTTATTCTCCTTCAGCTTTGTTAGTTCTCTGTGACCCTTGACATTACTTCTATAAAAAAGTGGAGTATTAAACATTTCCTTTCTAAAATGAAATAGTCTTTACCCTAAGAATATTCGCCAAAATAGCGAAGTAAGTAGAGTTTCATAATCCAGCAGCAAATCGATTTAGTTTTTGTAAATTTAATATTTAGATTTTTTTTTTTCAGTGGGTAGAGGAAAGCATTATACAGGGGTGAAGTGAGAAATTATACAAATAATTAAAGAAGGTAGAAAATCTATAAGAAGATTCAAGAAATCGAAGGATATTTTGTTGAAATTGTAGCAAATGCCTTACATTATAGGAACAGAAATGAAACACCGAATAGTGAAAGCCATTGCAAGCGATCCCAATGCAAAATTAATGCATTTGCGTCAACCAGGAGCATCAGTATTGAACTAACAAGTACTACTAAAAAAGCAACACATCCCAGTATAATTTGCAAGAAAGCATGCCTCCCGGCGCGTGACTAAATGGCGAAATATAATGTGGTTAGATGAATCCAAAATTGAATTATTGGATAGTAAAAGTTCTAAAAACTTTGTTTGTCGTCCCCTTACACCGAATTTAATTCCTGACTTACAATAAAACGGTCAAAAATGGCGCTAAAAACCATTTAGGGGATAGTAGTGCGACAAACTGGAGTTGAAAGCGTCGGGATCATATGTCACATTTTAGCTGAGATAATATTACCATATATCAGATGGAATACATATTTTATATGGGTATAACAATAAGATAATGACAAAGAAGAGGTGCAGAGTCAACGGAATTGAAGTTATGACTCTGTTTGTCTTCCTGACCTCAATCACATCAAACACCTCAGAATCGATATTAATGAAGTTTTACTGAAAGAAATCTTATCATTTCGACAGATTCCTGGCAGGTAGTGAAAGAAGTTTGGAAAAGATTAGTATTTGAACGTTGCCAGGACCGCATAAACTATTTTTCCAGGACCCCTGTTAAAAAAAATCAATTAAATATTAATTGCTCTATGATTTAAAGCTTTAAAGTCATTTTTTAAATTTTTCGCACTACTATACTATATAAATATTTTTATTTTACATAAACTGTGATATCACGTTTTTTTTACGTTCAATTATATAAGGACTATGCAAATTTAAATAATTTGATACAAAGAAGATTTTTTCTACTGAAAGTTCAAAGATTTGTTTTGTTCATATTTTTATGTAGACAACTCGATATGCTGTGGCTAAAGTCTACGTTAAATTATATTGTAGTAAGCAGTGATTTACGAATAAAAACGACAACTTTATAGGACTTGAGGTTAATATTTAAAATGATTGTTAAAAATTTTCGTAGAAGAGTAAATTATAAAGCTATCAGTTGATAACTGATACGTGGTTAGGATAGGTAATATTTATTATTTTTATTTATAAATATTTGCTATTTTAATTTTATTCAGTACTAATAAGTGGAAATTTTATGTATGGTGCAGTGCTGAGTAGTAGTGTTTGCATAAAGTTTGGTTGACATAACTTTAGCAACTTGTAAGATATATACAAGGTGTGTTCCAAAGTAAACAGGACTTTTTGAATCTAACGTCCCCTGGTGGCGCCATCCATATGTCGACTGGTGCGTTAGAATCTGCTATCTTTATCGATTGTCCAGTTTCATGACATTTCATAGATTGGATGTGAAGTTATTGCGTTTTAAGTGTCAGTATGTTTATGTTTTTAGTGCGAAAATGAGCTTCGAACAAAGAGAGAACTTTAAATTTTGTTTTAAAATTGGTAAAACTTTTACCGAAACGTTTCAATTGATGAATTTTGCCTATCCCGTAGCAGAGCGCACGAGTGGTTTCAACGTTTTCAAAGTGGTTGTGAGGACATAAATGACGATCAACATGTGGGCCAATCAAAATCCGTGATCACCGGAAATTCCATCAAAACTGTGCGTAAATTCATCATGGAAATAGAATTGAACATCTCCAAAACATCGATTTATCGCATTTTGACCGAACATTTGGGCTTACGAAAGGTGTGTGCACGGTTTGTTCCGCACAAATTGACTGATGACCAAAAATTGCTCAGAATCCAACATTCGAAGAACGATTATTTGACCAAAAATCACATTTTAACCATTAACCACCCCCCGTATTCACCTGATATGGCACCGTGCGACTTCTTCCTTTTCGGAAAAATGCATTTGCCCATGAAAGGAAAGCGTTATGCAGACGCAGAGGCCATTCAAAAGGCTTGCACCGGCATACTGGCATACCGGCGAGCTAAAACATCGCCGACCAACTTTTGGACCTAAAAAGCTTCGGGCGCCCGGGGCCAAGGATGTTCTGCCGCCCCCCTTTATATACCTACTTACAAGTTTCATGAGGTGGTTCGAACAAAAGTGAATTTTCACAAAATATCTTCGATATTAAGTACATATGTATATAAAATTTAGGAACTAGAAGCCACGCAAATTCTGAAGTTCCAAAATTCTCACAATACGGTTTTTGAGGAAATTGATACTAAATTTACAAGACTTTGCAGGAATTTTTGCCCGAAGTTTTAAAAAACAGCGAAGATCGTTTTGCCGCCCCCAAGACGTTGCGCCCGGGGCGACGGCTCCCTTCGCCCCCCCTAGCTACGCCACAGCCTGTATTGAAACAGAAGGAGACTATTTTGAATAAAATAAATTGAATTTGCCGAAAAAACCATTTGTTCTGTTTTTTTTTTAAGTCCTGTTTACTTTGGAACGCACCTTGTAAATATACATAAGAAATATTAGGGGACGTCCATAACCCATTTCGTCATCCTGACGATTTACTATATATACATACATACATATACATATGTATGTACATAACTCTTTATCTTTGTTGTGTACCCAATATAAATTTGGAAAGAGCAAAGCTGGTAGATTTATAAAAATAATTACAATTAATGTATAATTCACCTTGTTTTCGGATTCATAACAAAACGGTGAAAATAAAAAAGTCTTATAATTATCTAAAAAAAATCAATCGTAAGCTATAATAATGTATTATTTCGTTCCGTTATTTATGGCGTCCGTTAATCGCATGCTCCTATTACCCTGACTGATTGCGTCTCTACATACTCGTACCACAGGAATTTTTAATTTTTCCATATTTTTATGAAAACATGTTACTCCATGTCTCTTTTTCTGTTCAGACGTTTTCATTGGGATTCAAGTCAAGGAAAAGCGCAATCCATTATTTCGCGAATATTGTTGTGTTGTGTTGTATTGTTGTGTCTAGAGAAATCCTTTACACTCCTCTTCGTTTATCTTACATCATTCGTCTTTTTGAAAAGCCAATTTCTGTAAAATTTCTTCCTCTGTAGACAAAAGCGTTACCTATTCTATTAGTTGGATATATTTGGTTCATTGAGACTTATGTACATGCAATATATACGCCATGCCCTACCGTATGACAAGCAGTGCCAAACCATTACTTATGGTCCTGCATCCTTATCCACTATAACTATTATTGCTGACTTTTAAATTGAGATATAGAAACGTTTTCTGATTTTTGCTATACACATGTTACTACTTAAATCGTCCTTAACTGTCCGAGAGGTAACTTTTATGTGTCTTCTAACAAAGTACCTGAATTTTTAGTCAGTTTTTTTTTGTGTAAATTGTGACAAAAAAGTTTCCGAAAATTATACATAAAATGCAAAATATTTAATTATTCATCAATAATTATTTTATCGCCTTCAAACTAATTCCCACTTATGCCAACGATTTATCCAGTCCTCGAAACACTTTTCATAAGCACTCTTTGGAATGGCCTTCAGCTCCTTCAGCGAATTTTGTTTTATCTCTTCGATCGACTGAAAACGAATTCAACGGAGCAGCAATTTCATGAGTTTTTGGACTGAAGAGACTTAGTTGCAGTACTATTTTTGAAAACAATTCAGCAAGAACGCGTTCCCCTCAAACATCCACTAAAACCATTCGAACGGACTCGCGAGAGATGTCGAGCTGTCTTACCATCTCTCTAACACTTGCCTGACTATTTCAAGCACCACATCCTTCACTGTTTTAATATCATCAGTTAAAGAGATTGAAGGTCGTCCAGAACGAGGCATGTCTTCAACGATCTCTCAACCATCTTAGAAGACTTTGTAGGCTTGTATTTTTGATAAAATTGAATCACCGTAAGCCTTTGTCAACATTCGGAACGATTCCGCACGCGCAATTTGGTTAGAAATACAAAATTTGAACTAATTCTTTGTTCGATATTTTTATTCATTGTGAAAATCGCAACGCACTTCTGAGGTGTAACGACTTAAGCAGCTGTTGTAAACAAACTAGGGACAGTTAGGAACAGTTCTACCAACTTAGCAAAATACTTTTTTAACTCTCATTTAACGAGAAATTAAAATTTTGTTCACATAACTTTTTTGTAAGTCAATATATTAGGTTGTATATAAAAGTCCGACGGTATTTTTGTCTGTCCGTTGGCGCTGAAAGCGCGTAGTTCTAGTTTTATTCGTGCATCGGGTCGTATTCCTTGACTATAAGAAGGTTTTCGGAAAGCTCATTTCACGCGCTAACATGTTTGATTGATTGTCGTCTTAACTAAGCCATAAATAAAGATATTAAAATGAAATTTGGCGATCGCAAACATATTTGGAGCAAAATTTTGGAAAATACGGCATATTTTTTGTACATATCTCGTACTACTATGTCAACCAAAGTCTACAAAGTCGTTTTTTCAAAAATGCAAAAATCGCAAGAAATCGGATAATAACCACGCCCACCTTACAAAGGTTAGTTTATGGAACCGACTAACAAAAAACGTCAGAAACACTAAATTTCCACCGCACAACGATGCACCCAGTTTTTTTAAAAATTGAACGTTTTCGTTCTCTCAGGTACTAGACCGATTTCAATGAAATTCGGTATGTAATATTTTCTTAACACCCTGATGATATGTACGAAATATGGGTGAAATCGGTTCACAACCACGCCTTCTTCCAATATAAAGCTATTTTGACCATCTGATGCCTTCTCTGTATAATATATAAACATTTCCATCATCATCAAAAATTCATTTACAATTTGAAAAATATGCAAATGATATAAAAAATCACTTCAATAAAAATACCCCGAACTTTTTTGAAATATCAACCCATTATGTAAAATTTCTGTGCTTTTTTGTCACAAAATAAGTACTTGGAGCATTACTTGTATTATATAATTGTATCAAACTATGAGTAAACGTTGTTGGTACTTTGCCATTTCAAAATATTTTAAACTTTTACTAAGCCTTAAAAAAAATGCAATCAATTTACTAGAAATGCAAAGACAATGCTTCCCTACAAAAGATGCATAGGTAAGAAGATGCATGCATTGTCTGTGGAATCAATAATGCAATATATTGATACGGTATAAAAAATAATAGTCATCATACAAGCTAAAACTACAAAACCGTTACTATTCACGGCACAACTGGTGGCTGTGCAACATTTCTAAATGTGCTTTAAAATTCTGAAAGTTGTTGTGTCGTTTTTTAAACGAGGTGCTGCTCTCTTGTACACGGATCTTACCTTTTTTGCAGCGGCAGCAACACCAACTGCACGGCACAACCACCAAAAATCGTGCACCGTGAATCAACAAAAAACTGTAAAATAAAGGTTTGCCATTTCGTACCCTTTTTAAATTCAGTCACCCTAACAATCTCTGAGTTTGCGTAAAACGCGATCTGATGAACCGGATTTCACAGCCGTAACATCTGCCCAGCATCCAAGCGAACTTAAATCGGTTTTTTACATACACACAAGCACACATACTCACATACACAGCTATGCAGTTTCTCACTAATTGTTCGCTTGCACTGCCGCGAATGGAAGAGTTGCAGCTGCCCGACTGAGTTTTTTTAAGCGCATGCGCGCGCACTCGTAACGCACCAAGCAAACTGCAAGTAGAATTTCCCTGCATTCAGTTTGGTATGTGCACGTGTAAGTTTACTGCGCACCCCTTTGCCATTCGTTGGCCGCGCGCAGTCTTTGTAAGAATATTTTCTTTACAGCGTGCTCGGCATTAGCATTCTTCTATGGCATTTACTCTGAGAGTGTCTTAAATCGATGCCAGTCAAGTAGTCTGATCTGCCATGAAGGTATGTAAGTTGAAACTAAAGCTAACACTCTGCAGTCAAAGAGCTAAGTAGCTACAGCGAAGTCTTACTCTGATACAAGTAAATATGTTTTTACCAAACATACGCACACATTCTCCTGTGATAAAGCAATTTCTCCAATTATTTACAACACTCACACACAAGCAAACACATTAGCAAAGGAAAAAGAAGTAAAAGAGCAAAACCTCCCTTATGTTTTGGGTTATTTGAGCCTTGTGCGTGCAATTCATAGTGTGCCCTATCTTCACCCCTCGTATGCGCAAGCCGAAAGTAATTGAAGGATTGTGCAAAAATATTGAATTTTTTCCCAAAAAATCCCTCTTTTTTAAGTCTAATGAGTCAACACAACGCAGCATCAATGGGATAGGGTTTGTGCGATCGTTTCGCTTATCATCACAACAAACAACCAATCTATGATAGAATTTCATTTCGCACATCGAGCAGATTAGCTAAATGGGATGATTGGGTTTTTGCAAGACCCCACAAAAACAAAGCCTATTGAAAATAATTTGGAAGGTCCCACAACGCTGTTCGAACCACAAATTTGGAAGAAATAAGAATAAAATAAGTATACATATGAACAACTAAACAATGCCGCATACAAATCCACTGAATATCGGCATCGAATCGTCATCGCAGTTGAAGCCTGACAAGTGCAATAATTTGGTATTAACTATCGTATTTGCTTATAGCTAAATATAGTGATTATTATTCCAATATAGCTATATTCGCTTACAATCTTCTTCCATAGGATACCCAAATTTATACGCCGATTAAAGAATTCAGTATTCTTCTCTGAAAAGCTCATTGGCCGCATTAATTCCAACACATATGTAAGTATGAAATAATGTAGCAACATAAAATATGTCTCACATAATTTTGAGTTAACATCGTCGTGTAGAAATCTGAATCCTTTCTGGTTTCGTAGACCCGACTGTCGTGAGAACCGAAATAAATTGTGCGTTCGGAAACATTCCTGCACACAAACCTACATACACAATGCACAAGATCTATGGTATGCTATAGAGCAAACAAGATTTAGCAATAATTTATCAAAATAAAGAAGTGATCCCTTTCGAGGTTAAAGTGCGAAATTTCATAATACGTCATTTACATATTTTTCAAAACCGTATTTTTGTAAAAACATTCCGCTAATTCCTAATGTTTTGCGCCAAGAAGCCTGAATCGAAGCGGAATTGTCAGCATAGACTTAAGACTTTACATATCCCCATAGGAAAAAATCTAACGGCGTGATATCACACGATCTTGGTGGCCAATCGATCGGCCCAAAACGTGAAATTATCTGCTCACCAAAGTGTTCTCTCAATAAATCCAACTATTCGTCTTGTTAAGTTGCTCTTCGTCCCAAACGCGGCAATTTTGCTTGTTTACATACCCATATCATGACAGCGTGATCTTCCAAAAAAGGCTATTGATTCTCTACCTGGATCATCCGTTATTTGCCGCCTTCCAAAAAAAGTATTTGGAGCCGTAAAGCGTTGAAACTAAAAAGTGCACAGAACGTAATCGTACCACTGTAAGTGTTAAATGAAAAAGTATTAAATCTATTAAACCAACAAAAGATAAGCAAGCGATAGATTTATTGTTTAAAAGCAATAGTTTTACAATTTCGTTATAATTTCCTGTCGCTTAAAATAATTGATTATTTTTTAGATATTCCAACATTCCTTGAACATTAGCATTAACCTGCGCTTGAGCGGCAGACTGGGGGTTCATCTGGTTGTTTGGCATGTGCATATTTGCGCCGCCATGAACTTGGTTGCCGAAACTGTTTTGCTGCTGTTGTTGTGCCAAATGTGGAGCAAACAAATCCTTTTGTTGATGATGATGAAGCATTTGAGATGGCTGAGGGCCCGATGGGAATTGCCGGAAAGATAGTATGGCCGGATCCATTGCAGTCCAGTCATTACCCAAATTACCGGCATTTCGATTATTTTGATTCATTTGATGTGCCTGCATTTCACCAAAGTTTGGTAATTGATGTCGTGGCGATTGCAAATGTGAATCCCAAGCGTTGAAAACGGACAAATGTGGAATATCATTTAAATGTCCCCTATTACCTACTCCCATATTTGGGAATGGCATCATTTTGCTTGTATTGTGCTCTCGTGGTGCATTTAATCCAAACGAATTCATATGATTAAAGCCCGGTGGGGGCATGCGAGCACGTTGCATATTATCAATGTTGTGTTGTTGATGTTGTAGTGGGTGTTGGTGCATCATATTGGTTTCGGCGCCTACACGAATGGTGTTGATGTTGGGTTTAGGGTGCTGTGGTTTAACTATTTCATTTTCCATCAGCTCAGCCAAACCCTTTTGCGTTTCTGTGAACGGATCGAATCCCAAATCGTCGTCAACAAAGGCATTACTGGAAAATTCATTTTGCATTCGACTGTGATTTTGCAGCAAATTATGTTGTGGCGTCTGTATGGTAGAATGGTGTTGTTGCAACGCCAACATTGAGTCAAGTTGCCCAAGAGCCCTATGTTTTTGCTGGTTCTGTTGATGTTGAAGTTGTTGCTGCTGCTGTTGTTGTTGCTGCTGTTGCTGTTGTTGTTGTTGCTGCTGCAAACCCGTTAGACCCGAGTGTTGCATAAACTGATAGGGATTCGAGGTATTTTCTAAAATCGTATTGCTTCCATTCATAAGAGGCTGATCATTGTTGCCGCAATGTTGCTGCAACTGTAATTGCTGATTCTTATGAAAATCAAAAAATTTCGACATATTTATGCCATACAGATTTTGACTCAAGAGAAGTTCTGATGCGTGCTCCAAAGTTGTTAGTGGCGATTGCCCAATCTCAGATAAGCTGCCGAAATGGTTTTGCACACCACTTGGTGGTAAATTAGGCTGTAATAAATTCAAATTGCCAAATAAACTATTTTGTTTGTGTAATTCGAGTAGTCGTGCCAGTTCTTTCTGTTGATGAGGATGTACTTGTTGAAACTGCTGCTCTTCAATGCCCTTTAATAAATCGGGCAATGGTGATATTTTTACATTATTCATTTGATTGGACAAGTCTTCGACTTTGTCTTCTGAACTGTTTGGATTTTGCAGAGTTGTGCCAGGAGAGAACAATGGCATTAACTTGTTATCGAATGGATTTAGTTGTGAAAGTGCTGCTTTTGTATTAACAAGATCTTCGCTTTCCTCAGTATTTAAACTAGTATCTTCAAACGATTTATCCGCCAACAAATCATCTCCTTCGCTAGTTTCAGTCTCCTTGCTATCAGTTAGTTCGTTTCCTGATACTTCTGGACTTTCGAAAAGTTCTGATGTTGTATTTATATTATTGCTACTTTCACTTTCGACCTTATCACTCTCGTTTCCACCAAAATTATTCTGACAGTCCTCAATTGGCTTAATGTCGATTTCGTCGACATTTTTCTTCGAAGCCTTCGGCTTACTTATTTTGCCCTTTGTTGTACTGCAACTAATATTATTTGGTGTAACGTTACCTTCTTGGACGGGGCTGTCGAATATTGACGCATTACCATCAGCAGATGACGATTCCGAGCTATCTTTGACATCACTATTATGACTGCTATTTTCCCGCTGTGCATTAAGAACGTAACCTTTATTGACATCATTTGAACTATTTTTATTTTTTGATTTTGCACTTTTGTCATTTTTAACTTTTTCGTGTCTACCCCTCTCCTTTTTATTTTTAGCCTCACCAGAACTCGTTGTTACAGGGTCTCTATTAACTGGTGAATGTGACAAGGTAGGACAAGGATCTGTTGCGCTTTCCGGCGAAGCCCCATTAGGCGCCGCTAGTAATGAGGGTGAGGATACACCAGACGAAGTTGTCGCCTGCGGAGGCGAACTGGAATTTGTTTTACCATTTTTGTTAACACTGCCGTGATTACTTTCACCGCTATTACTTCCCCACACAGGCACACCACCACTACCATTTGCTTGACCTGATTCACTTGAACCGCTCGTATTAGCACTGTTTGAACTCACAACTAATGCGTCATGTAAGCGTTTCTCATATTCTTGATGTTTCCCCTGATGCATTTCCTCCTTCGTAAAGCTAGCCTCTGGATCACCCAACTCATGCAGATACATACAATCGCCTTTGGGACACACTTGATTCTTCATAAAATGACTGCAATACTTTGTTGTACCCAAACTAGTTTTTATAAGTCTGCCATCTATTATTATATTACGGGTATTGACACTTTGTATGGCTCTCAGAGCATCATTATTCTGTACATAAGTGACATAGGCCGAAGCAGACGGACCCTGTACCCCAGCGTATGCGGTACTCGGATTTATCACAACTTTATGGATCTTACCATATTTGCCAAAGTACTCATGCTTCTTGAGTACCTCGGCATCGGCCAATCGTGGCGGCAAACCAACGACAAATACTAAATTCTTTTGCACCACTCTGACATTCGACAAATGCTTGCGGTTCTCAGTCACGCGTACCTTTTGCTTACGCTTTTGGTCGCGTTGTTTCTTCTGCGACTTGAAAGCAAGAATTTGCTCTTGAGTTAGCGGCGTAAAATCCGCGGGATTCTCCGTATACTCCTTGCGACATGCGGGACACAATTTATTCTCATCGGTGCGTATCCTGTGCCAGCAGAATCGGCATATTTGATACCCGCATGTGCAAGGAAAGAAGTTCAAATCATCGACCTCAAGGGGCTCCATGCAAAGTGGGCATTCAACTGAGTCTTCGTTGTTATCCATATTGGTCTTTTTTGATTCCCTTCTTATTTATATCAAACAAAGGAAGGCTACAATCCAGACAAGCAGACAGAAATGCTGTAGTTTTGCAAGAGATTTTTTGTGGTCAAGGGCAGGCCTTTCTATGTCGGAGCCAGGAGCTGTATAAAGAAGAAAGAGAAAAACATATGTTAAGCAAAATTTATTATCATTAAATATATGTGTTATATTTTAAAAAATCAATTGCAAATATATACATATATATATGTGTGCTCATATGCGGTAACAACATATGTACATATATCAACAGCTGCGATAACTCAAAACACTAACTGTTCAACGTGCAACTGCATTAATATATTTTCCACGAAAAGCACAAATTTGAACTCAATATTGTCTTAAACATATTTACATGCCACAACACAACTGGTTAATCCTGTGACATTTTGGCGAATCGCTCTTGCATTATAGCAAAGGCAATGTTTGATTTTCCAATATTGTCCTTTGTGCTGTTGTTGTGATGTGCAGTTAGAAATTTGGCCATAATATCGAAAAATCAAATATTATAGCCAATTAGATTTTTCAGCAAAACTTCGTGCACTACCTGCGTGTATTTGCACTTGAGTTTGTATGTATTTGTATGTGTTTATTCGATTGCCACTGCACTTTGAGAGGAGCAGATTGAAATACTAATACTTTTAACTTTAAAATCAAAACAGGAATCCAAAGGCACTACGAACCGTCCAATCTGTCACTTAGACATGAAGCTACGGGAAAGGAAACGGAACAAAATAGGCGAAATGGAAAACGATTTCCTCGTGTGCCAACAGGCTTACACATATACATATGTACTCGTATTCCGGCAAATTTGTTTGTATGAAGAGCTGGTGGAATCGGTACGCATGGAAGTGTGTGGCGTGTAAAATTGTGCTTGTCATAGCACTGCTATACGAGTATGCATTGCATATTATTGCATTTGTGTGTGTGTCTTATTTGAGGTAAAAAAAGGATACGCATCTCGCGCAATGCCACACAATAGCAGCAACAACCCGTTTCACCGCACCGCTGTCCTCTTGAAGGCCTTTTCTTCGTTCATTCGCTTTTTAGTTTAAACTCTGGAAGGGATGATTTGAGGGTTCACCCCTTCGTATAACTTCCAATAAAAAAAGAAAACACAAAAACAACACAACAATTCAATGCAATCTCGCAAATGCACGAACGAAAACAATTGGGAGCTTAGATTTTTTACTATGCGTGTATTCTTTCGATTTTATTGTGCGTTCGAAATTTTTAAAGTAAACTCGCCAGCGCCGTTGTAGTCGCAAAAGTTAACTCACACGTCGCAGATGGGAAAAATGACGCGAAAGGCCGTTTTAAAATTTCCAAAGTTGCACACTCACACCACCATGCTACGCAGAAACTCTCGCCAAAAAGTCGCCGCTACATTCGTGGCGTGGAACAGTGAATCGTTGGATTGACGGTAAAGTTGACGTTTGAAACGTCAGACGCACTCGTGCACTCAGGAAACAACGCTTGTCGCTGTCCTCTATGTGCAACACCAACAACCGACCACCGCTCTACGAAAGCAAGACAAATATGAATTTTCCGCGTGTGCGCAAATTACATTTTAAAGTGTAAAAAAGTCAAAAAATCAGCAAACCTAATTTTAATAGTAAAATAATCAAGTGAACAGCTGCAAAAGCGGCATTCTAACCGCCAAAAGGTATTCTTAAACAAGTTTAAATTAATTTAACAAACAGTGGCTTGCGTTCGGTTTGTTATAAGTGCCGCGGATAATAATAAACGATAAACA
Organism: Bactrocera neohumeralis; assembly: GCF_024586455.1. Taxonomy (NCBI): domain Eukaryota; kingdom Metazoa; phylum Arthropoda; class Insecta; order Diptera; family Tephritidae; genus Bactrocera; species Bactrocera neohumeralis. The sequence continues at coordinate 51,160,987 of NC_065923.1, forward strand.
TTCACGCGCCGTTGCCAAAACTGGGCTAAGTTTAAAAGCGATTTGAATTGCTTGAAATGCCTGCTAGTGAACTGGTAAGTTGCGATAGTTGTCAAATACTAGCTTGTATGGTTTAATGCATTATTCGAAGCATACTTTTAGGCTGCTCGATTGGTTACATAAAATTACTAATAAAACTAATACAGTCATTGCAATATGCACACGCTAAAGTTTCTCTCAACGATTTTAAAGTTTTCCAATGCCAATTCCACTTGTGTTAGAGGGGGTTGCAATACATTTATTTATATATCACCAATGTGCATATATACATATATACATGCACACGCATGTAGGTGTTTGAGTGTAGTGGGACGTGTAACAACAACTATGGTGGCGGTTATCCGCCATATTGACGAGCATCTTTCATTTCCTTTGCTGTATACGCTGCTGCCGTTCGTGGTTTTGTGTGAAAAGAGATTCCTGCAAACAGTTAAAATTGCGAAAATGTTAAAATAATGCAGTAAAATGGCCGAGCGCAGTTTTAAAATTGGCCAAAATGTGCAAATTGTGGGTAGAAATCTGCGTGGGCAAATAGCGTACGTGGGTTTGACCAGTTTCTCACCGGGCAAGTGGATAGGCGTGGTGCTGGACGAAAAAGATAAAGGCAAGAATAATGGTACTGTCAAGGGCACTACCTACTTTAAATGTCCTGCTAATTGTGGACTCTTCGTACGGCCAGCACAATTGATTTTAATTCGGGATTGTGAAACCGATGAAATGACAGAGCCAACAGCTTTAGAGGCTAGCAAAAGCAGTGGCGTGAAACCAGCGGGAAGCGAAAAATCTGCAACAGCAACGCCAGCAAGCGGGAAAGCAGTGGAAAAGAGTGAAACTAAGAGTCAAAAGTCTGATGGATCAACAACTGTGCATACGGAAGCACCTAATATCAACACAACAGCAACTTCGAATGGAAATCTGCTGAAGGCAACCAAAATTAATCAGCCGTTGCAAGCGAATCAGCGTGTTATCTCCTCCAATACTCAACTGGAACTATCCTTTACGGGTGCAACCGTATCAGTGGCGGCACCAAAGCGCAGTAAAACTACAGTTAGTCCTTCAGAGTCATTTTGTTGTGTAAGGCAGCGTTCAGCATTTGTGGAAACGGGCTTTCTGGAGATACTGCATACACAATTCACACCCGGTCACCCATTACGCTCGCCCACTGTGTTCAACCTCAACAATGGATCGCACAGTGCTCTGGCAATCAGCCCCACAGAGCAATTGCAACAACAGCAACGGCAACAACAGCGATATAAGGATTTGGAGGAACAAAATGCCAAGTTAAATGACGAATTAAATGAGTTGAAGAGTCAACGCTTAGAAGACAAACGGCGTTTGCACGAACTCGAAAAGATCCGTTTGCAAAAGGAGCACTTAAGCGAGTTCAAAACTCAAATTATGGAGCAGCATAGCATGCTGCAACGGGAACTGCAACGCTGTCGACAAGAGCTGAGGGAGGCTAACGAACACAAGACCATGTATAAACGTGAACTGGATGAAGTGGCTGAGAACATTGAACTGCTCACGTTGGATAAGGAAATGGCAGAAGAACGTGTTGAAACGCTGCAAATAGAATTGGAAACAGCAAATGAGCGTGTTGAAGAACTGATGCTAGATATTGAAATCTTGAGAGCTGAGAATGATAATGCAACATCAGCTACAACTGGCGTACGTACAGATAATGGGTTGAAGGAAGAAATAATACAGCCGTCAGCGACAGAAATCAAACGTCTCGAACAGTACAATCAACGACTGCGTGAGACGGTTGTGCGACTGCGCGATGTTTTGACACACGAAAAGCAAGACCTACAAAAGGCCAAAAAAGAATTGGAGACGAAAACATCCGAAATCTCAGAACTTAAGAAAACCAAGGAGATACTTTCGAAGCGCATCGATGTAATGGAAATGCACATAATCGACTTAAAAGAACAAGTCGACGCTGCACTTGGTGCGGAATCGATGGTTACATCCTTAGCAGAATCTAAAATAGAACTAGAAGAGCGTGTCAAATTATTGGAGGAGGAAGTAATAGAGCTCGAGGCCCTGGAAGAGATTCACGAACAAATTATTGAAGGTAACCAAGAACTAGAATTGGATTTACGTGAAGAAATTGATGCTCTCAATTTAACGATCAAAATGTTGCAAGAGGAAAAGAATAATACGCTAGAAACAATATATGATCGAGACGTAACTATTATGAAATTTAGAGAGCTTGTCAAAACATTAAATAACAATATACTCTCAAAAGATCCGCCAACAAATGTATTGGGCATTGCTACAGGTACTGGCACTTCCACATCAGATGATCTCAGCAGCACCCTCTCCAATCAGGACGAAACTCAAAGTATCGACTTCAATCAAATGTTCTCCGTGACGAAGGCTTGCGAAAGGGCCATCGACTCGCGGCTAAATGCAATTGAACTCAAACTGTGCAAAGCTCACATTGGGCACCTTCTAGCGTTTGTGCCCGAGGAGATCATGCTGCGCGGCTGCGAATATGACATCATATTGGTGCTGCTCTTACTGCAGCGTTTGTATGAGAAAATCGAGATTATTTGCCACATAATTAATGAAAAGTTTCCATCATCCTGTGAGTTTGCCAAAAACACTATATTCGAGGGATTCTCCGTACACCGGTTCGCTTTCCGTTGCAAATGCCTATATGTATTGCGCAGCCTTAAGCTGGTCATTAAACAGTTAATTTTCGGTTTGAATCACTGCGATTATGAGGTGTGCACACATGCAGCTATTTATCGCGGAGAAATGGAAACGCAGGAGAAATCTATCGATGAATTGATTAAACGCCTAAAAGGTGACATGCTCGATGAAAATACACCCATGGAATCGGTGGAACGAACTCTATCATTTTTCAATACGCTTTACACCAACCTCATTTGCTCGCAAAATCTTGCCGAGTTAATAGACGAACAACAACTCTACGTTATGCTAGTGGAAGTACTGGATGTGTGCCTGGACTGCATCAATACTAATGCTGGCATACTGCACACAATTATACAGTTGGGAGATGAAAATACCGAATCATTTTGGGCCATGCAATTTCTAATGGAAAACGTTAATCAATTCAAGCAAAAATTACGCAAATTACAACGGAAACTTCCTGCTGCTGCAGTTGATATTTCAGCCATGCAGCAACAACAAATTCAGCGCATACAGCATATACTAACTACGAATGAACATTTCGGCCGATTTATTAATATTTTAATAGCAACAGCCAAAGATGCAACGAAGGACATATCAACAAGCAGCTTCTCCGCCAATGGAGAGCGCCTATGCGACGCAGCCATCGAACATAAAAAGCTTTGGAAAATCATTATTACGAACTGTACAAAATATGCTGCTGAGGAAAAACCAACACCAATTGCCTTATTCCATCATTGCATTCAGCAGCTCGACGAAATAATCAATGAGCTCACTATTTTCATCTCGGAGAATGAGTCTGTGCGCAGCGCAAACAAAAATACGATGTTCGTACGCTCTTCCGCTACTACGCTGCTGCAACGCTCAATGCAATTAAAGCAACATTCGGAGGATATAAAGAGTTTGAAGCACTCATTGACCGAACGGGATAAGGAAATCAAAACACAGAAATACTTGGCGAAAATGAAACAGAACGAATTTTCCGAAATGCAAATACGAAAAGAGATCGCCGAACGGAACTTGTCAAAGGTGCAACGCAGCCAAGAGGAAGCTCTGACGCAAATTACGGAATATATAGAACAATTCGACAAGCTAATATGCCAACGTGAGCATATAATCGCGCAATCATTCAATATTATAAAAGAGAAACTATTTGCCATGGAACAGAACCATGCACGTCTTGAGCAGAAACTTATCTCACGCAAGGCAGTCATCAATATTTCCACAGACGAAAGTTATCGTGAAATCGAAACACTTAATAAGTGCTTACGTTACGAACGGGCGGAACGTTGTAAGCTGCACATCGACGAAATGAAGTTGCGCATGCGCAGCTTCGAGCCACTATATGTGCCACACCAAAGGCGCATGGTAGACGCAACGGAAACCCGACTCGCCAAGGAGTTACTAACGCTGAAAAACCAATGGATTCTTTCACATATCAAATTAAAACCGGTTACGGAAAACGAACGTTGCACGCTAAAACGAAAATCAAATGAACTGCTGCAACGTACATGGAGCACATACTTTAAGACACATCCTCACCGCAGCGCATCAAATAATTTCGGCGCTTTCGGCACGAAAGATGTAAACCAAATATTTAATTAAGATATTTTTAGAACTCGTGCCGTCAGCATTTCCTTTCACTTCAAAAATATAACGGTGGCCTATAGATATGTGAATTAATAAGTTTTTTTTTGACTAAATTAGTTTGATGCTAAGGCATTGATAAGTGATTGTCGTAGTTATTGGAAGGTAATATTTTTCGTTAATTCGCCCAACTCTTTAGCTGATCGAGTTGAGGATTATATTCTTATGAAAACTTTTTAGTGAAAATTGTCTCTATAGATATAACAAAAAGCCTTTTTAATGTGATTTTAATGTGATCAAGAACACAAATTATTTTTTAAACACTATGGATTATTCTAGAAATGGTGTATATGATTTTCAAATTTCTTTTTTATGTTATATTCATTCATTCAGATTCAATCAAAATCCTTCTGAAAACAGTATTACTTAAATTTCTCATCTTTTAATTGATGAAACCAAAAAAAGATGAATAATGATAATAATTAATGAATAGTAATAAATATAAAAAAGAAAACATTGGAAATTAATAGTCTTCTCTAGAATATTATTTTTATTACTACCATTATATATTGTCACCTGAAATGCAAAACTACGTATCATCAAAAAAATCGAAATTGTCTTTTTTATTGCTTACAGTTTACTGCATACATTATGTAATATATGTTTATAAAATTTTAACATCCCAGGTTATCAGATATAACCAATATATAACCGTTTTATATAACCGATATATAATCATTTTATAACCGATATATAACCATTTCATAACCAAAACTCAAATTTTGTTTCCATATGTGTGGTTTGGTTTCTAATATATCGTTTTTCCTACGCCTGTAGACTTATGAAAAGTGATGTAATGTTATTTTGCATTTTAGATGACGATATGTAATCACATACATATGTATGTATAGTATATACAATATAATAAATTATAACAAATAATATAACTACTTATTATATCCATTGTCTCAACTCTGGTAATAGCAGTATAAAGCTTTGTTATTGGCTCTACGGATATTTATTAAATTATAGCCTTATAAATATTGTTATTTACAATAATCGAAAAATTACTCTTTGCTAACAAAATTTAGCATACTTTAAACAAATTTTTAGTGCATTTAATGAAATTGAAAACATCGTAGTTTAAAGGCAAAGTTTAGACAAAAACTGGTAGAATAAACTGGAGAGAAGCTTAATGAGTGTGTAACACTAATTAAAAATCAGCAGTAGCATGTATTTAATCTCTTGTTTATTAAACTTATTTTAAACTACCTACAAAAAGCAGTTATAATAAATAAAAGTTAGGTCTTCATACAGATTAATGGAGTATTTTTTGAAAATTGCGAATAAATTATTTAGCTTCGTTAATGGTGTTCTTATTTATTGTTGAATGCTGCATAAATATTACTGGGCTTTACTTACTGAACAAACTGTCAAAATGTCTGATTTTGTCTTATTCATACTTATCATATTTTTACAAATTATTCCAAGATAATAAATTTTAATTTATGCTTCATAAAAAAACTTGATTTCAAACTTAAAGTGCAACTTATTATTCCAACCACTGACCTTTCTCCATTTTATAACATTGATCAACCCTCCGTCCAATGAACCGCAGCGTATACTTGCATACATTTACAAAGGATTTCCTACTGTATGCTAGTGTCATGTGCTGCGCGATACTAAAGGCTACACGCACGCTCATTGGATTGTTACACATTTCGATCGGCATTGGTCATCCCTTGTTGTCAATGTACATATATACTTACTTATTTACATCCATGCATCTAATGTACGTGTACTGAAATGCAGATACGCATGCATATTTTAACAGTTACCCTATAATAGAAATATTTCAGTTCGATACTTGCATGACCACCATTTTATATTAGGCCTTTGTTGCCATTTTCTAAGTGGTTTATGTAATTTTTTCGTGAGTGGTGCGCCGGATATAAATGCTCAATGTAATTGTTGTCTTTATTTTTTATGCGTTTGGAGAATGCAAGTAAATTTAACATCTTCTCGCAACATATTGCTACCGAGATTGATAGTTTTGTTCACCTAACGGTTGTATGAATCGCCTTAAGCTAATCGAGATAGATATAGAATTATATATATACGTATGTATATGTATAAATTATTGTCCGTCCGTATATCTGTGCAAGCGATAATTTGAGTGAAACTTGTTCCTTGGCAAGAAAGGAATGACGATATTGAAAATAGACATGATCTGACCATTACCACGCCCACAAAATGCCATTAAAAACTTTAAAGTGCCATAAGAAATAAATCAAGATACAAAACCGCGATTGAGAGGCACCTGTTGCCTGCAATTTTTTTAAATTCGGAAGTGGTCCGTAGTACATATCTCACAAACCTCTTATTTATTGTTCTCAGCAAGTTATTTAAGCCAAACATGCTGAGAACAAGTCATTTTAGTGCCTCTTCGCACACTGTGAAAACAATCAAAATTAAATGATAACCACGCTCATATAAGCCGCCATATGAAAACCATTGAAAACTTCTAAAAGTAATAACTCACTAAATAAATATCTTTAGGTGAAACCTAGTAACATCTCTACATATGTACATATATTAGTCCACAAGACCACATTTTTATGCATATGTGGCAGCGTAAAAATTGGCGAAATCGGGCCACAACCACATCTACTTTCCATATAGCATAATTTTGAGTTTCATTAGAATACTTCACTTCACAGTATACAATTCAAATACCAATGAAGATATCGGGCCTAAAAATTGTGAAAATCGAACCATAACTTTGCACCTGCAGGGTCCGGCACTCAAGTGTAACCAATTAAAAAAGCCATAAATTCGGTTTGGAAAATTATTTTTATTTATTTTAAAGTACAAAATGTGTGAAAATAATCATAAATTCAGGACCAATTCACTTTTGCTCGATATGACCACCTTTTGCCTTAACTATGGCCTTGAGACGGTCAAAAAACGAATCGCAAGCTGCCGAATGTGACTTGCCGGTATTTTGGCCCACTCACGGACAATGGCTTTCTTCAGCATCTCGAGACTGGTGTATTTTTTACTTCGGACCTTGCTCTCCAAAATGGCCTAGAGAGAATAAACCATTGGATTCGCACTTGGTGAATTCGAGAGCCATTGTGTGGTCGTAATGAAGTTCGGAACGTTGTTTTTCAGCCATTCTTGGTTCACTCACGCTTTGTGAGACGGTGCTGAGTCTTATTGAAACGTCCATGGTTTGCGACCGAAGACCTCCAGAACACTTTCCCGATAATATGTCGCATTTACTTTGACGCCAGGCTCGATGAAAACAATTGGAGAACTCCCATCTGCGGTGACAGCGGTCCAAACGATTATTTGTGGCGGGTGCTGCCTCCTGGTGGCCAACCGATGACTTAGATTCTCGTATGAACGGTCGGTCAAGTAAACCCTATCGTTTTGAGAGTTTACGAATTGCTCAATTGGAAAATTTTTTTCGTCAGAAAACACAATGTTCGGAATTTGAACGCTTTCGGCCAAGCGAAGCAACTGCTTCGCTCTCCCAAGTCTTACTTGTTGCTGCTTCGGTGTGAGATCATGGGCCTTTTGGAACTTGTAAAGCTTGACCTTGAGCTCATTTTTCAATATGCGTCGCATGCTGCGGTCGGATATTTTCAGTTCTTTAGCCATTTGATTGGCACTTCGTCGTGGATTTCGCTCAAGTCGCTTCTTCACTTTCCGAACCATCTCACGTGACGTTGCAGTCTTGTGATGACCACCTCCATGGCGTTTTGCGATGCTACCAGTATCATTGTAACGAGTGATGGTGCGATAAACAAAAACTTTATTCACATTAAGGTGTTTGAGCTCACGAACAATTGCTGGCTGTGATTTTCCAGCTAAATATAAAAGAATCATACTTTTATGTTTGAATTCCATCGCTGATCACTTTTTTGCGTTCACTTTTGGCAAAACGCTTTTGTACACTTGTGAACAATACTCCGAACTGTCATTCAGCAAATTTATAAACAGCTGATTCCAGTGCGACAGCTGCGCGAACGGTCTGAAGTTGGTTACACTTGTCGGACCCTGTAATATAAACATTTTCGAACTTGCCTATGGCTTTATACAATATATGTATACCGATCAATATGTAAAATATTAAAAAAATAAGATCGATCAATATATTGTAAAATATTAAAAAAAATACCCATTATAGATTTTTGAACGTATCTCTATCTACATAACAGTTAATCAGATCCAAATTTGTAGGTCTAATAACTAAAATGAATAAAATCAGGTTGATTGTTATCCTAGGTCTCAAATACCCATTATAAAGATTTTTGAACATCCGGTTGACTTTATAACATATATCTGTCTCTCTGTAAGTTAACTCTAAGACCATCTTTGTTGTTGTTGTTTTATGGACCGAATGCTGCCTAGTTGACTGTTCATAGACCGTTCCGGTTTCATAGACCCGACTGTCGTGAGAACCGTCTTTTTTTTTGGTAATAGTCTAGCTCCCATTATATGGGTATTACAATTAGTACTTTAACTTTCCAGTTGGCTGTTTCCGAATACACCGCTCAATGTGTAAGATATCTTATGAACATTAAGTGAAGATATAATATTGGATATACTATAACACCCATACACAGTTTTTATATTAGACTATATACCAAAGGTATTGGGCTATTTTTGAGTTATATTTATAAAATAGTTCAGGAACATGTTCTCGAATACATTGAAGTAATATAAAGTTAATGCATTGTCACTTTCTCCTAGTCCCAATATACTCAATATAGCGATTTCCAGCCATTTTGACTTTCCGTTTGACTTTAAGGGAATAGGTGAGTTTCGTAGATTCAAAAAATGGTATTTTGACCATTTTTGTTTATACTCTAGCAACATGTTGCTACAGAGTATAATAATTTTGTTCACCTAACGGTTGTATCACGTTAAACTAATCGAGGTTAAAAACATATAAATGATCCAAATGACGGGACAAGTTGAAATTTGGGTGACTGTCTATCTGTTCGTCCATGCAAGCTATACATAACTTGGGTAAAAACTAAGATATATTGATGAAACTTTATATGTTCCTTAACACCATAAGAAGTTTGGTATTGTAGATGAGCGTAACTGGACCACTACCACGCCCACAAACGCCAAAAAACTAAACCGTAAACATTGCAGTAGCTAAGCCGCCTCACATTAAGATACAAAAGTGTAATTTGGTACAACGGCATGTCCTCGCCCACTAATAAGTTTTATGTATATATCTTCCAAACCAATAAAGTTATATCACCCAAATTTGCACAAGATAAATCTTTTCTTACGATAGTGTAGAAATAGGCGAAATAGGAAAATAACCCTACATTACGGTTTTCTTAAAAATTAAAAACACAAAAACATTTAGGTTCAAATCCTCATTTCGGGATCTTCTTCTTCTACATTGGCGTAGACACCGCTTACGCGGTTACTGCTGAATTTAGAACAGCGCGCCAGTCGTTTCTTTTTTTTGCAATGTAGCGTCAATTGGAGATTCCAAGCGAAGCCAGGTCCTTCACCACCTGGTTTTTCCAACGGAGTGGAGGTCTTCCTCTGCCTCCCCCGGCGGGTACTGCGTCGAATACTTTCAGAGCTGGAGTGTTTTCCTTCCGCTGTCTTTTAAATCGCTGTACTATGTCAATGTCGTCGTAAATCCATACAGCTCATCGTTCTATCGAATGCGATTTTCGGCGTGGTCAACGCGCAAATCCCCATAAATCTTCCGCAAAACCTTTCTCTCGAAAAGTCGTAATGTCGACTCATCAGATGTTGTCATCGTCCATGCCTTTGCATCATATAGCAAGACGGGAATAATGAGTGACTTATAGAGTTTGTTCTTTGTTCGTAGAGAGAGAACTTCACTTCTCAATTGCCTACTCAGTCCGAAGAAGCACTTGTTGGCAAGAGTTATTCTGAGTTGGATTTCCAGGCTAACGTTGTAGTTGGTGTTAATGCTGGTTCCAAGATAGACGAAATTGTCTACAACTTCGAAGTTATGACTGTCAAGAGTGACGTGGGAGAAAGTCGGCGACTGTTTGTTTGATGACAGGACATATTTTTCTTGTTCTCATTCACTGTCAGACTCATTTGCTTCGCTTCTTTGTCCAACCTGGAGAAAGTTGAACTAACGACGCGGTTGTTGAAGAGGCCATTGATATCAGTTTCATCGGCATACGCCAGCAGCTGTACACTCTTATAGAAGATGGTACCTTCTTTATTTAGTTCTGCAGCTCGAACTATTTTCTCAAGAAGCAGGTTGAAGAAGTCGCACGATAGGAAGTCGCCTTGTCTGAAACCTCGTTTGGTATCGAACGGCTCGGAGAGGTTCTTCCCGATCCTGACGGAGCTTTTCGTGTTGCTCAACGTCAGTTTACACAGCCGTATTAGTTTTGCGGGGATACCAAATTCAGACATCGCGGCATAAAGGCAGCTTCTTTTCGTGCTGTCGAAAGCAGCTTTGAAATCGACGAAGAGGTGGTGTGTGTCGATTCTCCTTTCACGGGTCTTTTCCAAGATTTGGCTCATCTGGTCAGCTATTAATTTTTCAGGTCTAAAGACACACTGATAAGCTCTACTCAGTTTGTTGATGGTGGCCTTAAATCTTTCACACAATACGCTCGATAGAATCTTATATGCGATGTTGAGGAGGCTTACCCCACGGTAGTTGGCGCAGATTGTGGGGTCTCTATTTTTAGGGATTGGGCAGAGCACACTTAAATTTCAATTTATTTGTTTGTCTTCAAATGCGTCTCGCTTCCCTCTTCAGCTCTCGGTATCTATCGCATCCCGCACATGTCGGAATCTACTCGACCGATATTAACCCAATTCCATACATCACAAGCTTCTGATATCCATATGCCACAGTGCAAATGAAGAAAATCGGAGTGCAACCACCCCTATTTCCCATATAACACAATTTAAAATTCCATCCGATTCTTTCACATGCGGCAGACAAATAAAGCACCAATTAATATAACGGATTAAAACCTTGCATGAATAATGACCAAAAATGTTTTTGGTGATGGTATGTGAGGTACCTTAATGAAACCCAGATAGTATTTAATTAGAATGTGATGCGTTAGTAGTATATGGTATTGGCTGAAATAGATAAAATCGATTGAGGATGATTTAGAATAATTTTCGCTTTGATTGTAATCCATTCACGATTTCGTCGAATAATGAAGTTAAACCCTTTAGCTACATTTTCCCATATTTGTAACACCTGAAGATATTTAGCCGGCTGCGATTTTTGCAAGTTGCAAGAGTCTAAAATGTGCGGTTGTACCCGAACTCAGACCTTTCTTACTTGTTAATATTTACTATTTTGTGAAATTTTTAATTAAAAATTCCGAAAACTCAATTGTAGGTACCTCATCTCCCTTAACATTAAATTCAAAAAAAAAAAGAAATATTTTGTTAGTGCAATCTGGTTATTGGACGACGGAAAAAAGTTAAAATTAGAATTTTTAACAGATTTTGGACAAACAAAGAACACACTAACTGGTAAAATCCTTCGTTCAAAGGCTACAAAATTATATAATATATACATATATATGTATGTATTTTCAAAACTTCAAAAAAATTGCTCCATTACTTTTTGATAAATCATGTTAACCGACTTAAGAAATTGGGTTTTGAGATAAACGCGTCTAAAGCAAAACGCTATACTGACGTTGCCTGATGGGCGGAACTTCCGAAGAGTCTATCCCTTAAAATTTTATTTAGATCGATTTGAAATTTTAAATATTTTAACATACTTGCATTTTTGTTTTCATTTTTAAAAATTTCAATATTTAATTAATCTTTTTTTTTTCAAAAGCACTGCGCACTAATTAAGAAAACCCTTTAAAACATTTCAAAATAGGTTTTAACTAATTCACTAAAAATATTTTATCTAGATAATATATTTGGTAAAATTACCTAAAAATACTTAGATATCTGATTAAACGCATATGACAATTTGTAAATAATAAGAGTGGAAATGTATTTTTCCCTTGGAGGTTATAACAATTTTCAAGTTGATTCGAGTTATAGTTTCGGAGATGCTAGGCTAAGTGCGCCGTCGTCAATCGCGTTTTTCTCGAAACTGTGTTTTTGAAGTCGGTGGACACGATTTCTCGAAAAGTTATGGATCGATTTTGTTCAAATTTTGCAAACATCTTTAAAATAACATTATCTAGTAATTGAACGAAGGAATTTGTGTTTTTTATATTACAACTAATTTTTTCGAGCTAATAAATGACGAAAACTTGATCTAAAAATTAGATTTTTTGTTTAAAGTTCGTTAAAAAATTCAAATTAAAATTTTTTTCTTTTCCTTCGTTCAAACACGAGATTTATACATTTGGTTTTTTGATTTTAGATGAACCAATGATGAGTTATGCTGTCCACGGCGACATCAGGTTTTTTGAGGCGCCCAGGGAGATGAGTCCCAATGGCTGATTTTTAAATTTTTTTATAAAGAATTCAGAAAATACCATTTAGATGTGTATCTTTAATAGGTCATATATTATAAATAAAATATATAATTTTAACTATTAAAAAAATTGGAAGAATATAATTTTTTTGAACCTCTGAAACCCCTTAAGCATATATAGTAAGCCCACATATTCTTCTGTTATTCCACCTCTGAAACTTTAAACGCATTTTTCTCAAAACTACGTTTTCAAATTGGCGAGACAAATAACTTATCAAAAACAGTTTTTACCCAATCGACTTTTAAATTTCCCAATTCAAAGTCAAAATTTCTTGAAATAATCGAATCTTCAAACTTTTTTCGCAAAAATTCGGTTGTTGCACGTGTTGTGTGGCAGGTAGCTCCATCTTGTTGGTACCAGATGTTGTCAAGATCAACTTCTTCCAATTGCGGCCATAAAAAGTTGGTTACCATCGATCTATACGGCTCTCCATTGACAGTAACGGTATTACCAGCTTCATTACGAAATAAGTACGGGCCGATGATCCCACCAGACCAAAAACCAAACCATCATTTTGGGTGAATGTAATATAATTTTATATTTTCTTCGCACCAGAATCGACAGTTTTGTTTATTTACCACACCACTCAGAGGAAAGTGAGGATCGAATAAGATTATTTTGTTAGATTGTTAGATATTGGAGAACGATTATTTTGTTAATAAAATGGAATAATTTGTAAACGTTGTTCTTGCGTATATCTTTCCATGATGAAATTCTAAACATTACTGAATACAATGAAAAAAATTACACTTCATAACATATTAAAAATGGCCGAAACGATACTTGGGAAACATATAATCCCTATTGGAAACCCCTTTACATCGAGCGGTTCTTCTTCTTATTGGCACCTGAACATTATATAAAGAAAATGTACACTTAAATTTTCATTTTTTACACGTTACATTTAATAGTTATTATATTCCGTGCAACATATTGCGAGAGTAAAAAAATTTAAACTTTGCGATGTACATATAAATACAAAAGGGCACCACTCCTACCTACCTACATATAAGATTGGAAAGCTTATTAAATGGCAATATGCCCCATAATTGAGAATTTCGCTGCTTTTGTGGCTACGATTCAACTTTTTTGTAGTACATTGGCATAAACATTCTGTAGGAAAGCATTATTGTTGACTCTATCTTAACTAATCAATGGAAAATTTTAATAATTTAAGAAAATATATACCTTAATGTGTACTTAATGTACATAGTAATATTATATGAAGATATGTAAAATTTATATTAATGTTTTTCCTAACCGAAAGGCTTCGGAATAATTTTAGAAATGCTGTCAAGTTGACTGTCCGGATACAAAGCGCGTCCACGACGGCGCTGGATGTAATGGCGTTGAATCGCGAAACATTGCATAAAGTAATTTCGTTTCATAAAAACGAAATTCTCCCTTCTCTCAAGAGACGATATTACCGCATGCACAAATTTCACAAGAAAATTTAAAATTATTCACTGGTCACTGCTAACTCAAAAAGCACATATTCATATGTATCCTCTACTATAAATTGTCGGTTTTTCACGAAGTTCTGCGTTGAACTCGAATTTATAATGCGCAGTAATTTGCAGACGGACGAATAACGCCCTTAAGAGTTTTAGGACTATGTGAGTGTTTTCGAAAAAAATTCATTAGTTAAGCCTGAATCTCTGAAACCTGAATCTAAAAAGGAAGAAGGCTGTTAAATTTGTAAATCATTTAACAAGACGGAACAGTTATTAGTATCTCAACAAAATATATAAAAAAATTTAACATTATAACATTTTATACAAATACGCCGACCCTATTCGGACACTAGAACCTCTATTACAAATATTGGGTCGTCGTATTTTGTCAAGGAGCAGTTACAGCAAAATTCGATATGTTTTGAAATTTTTGTACAAAAAAGAGAAGAATGCAACGCAAGCCACCAATGAAATTTGTGTAGTTTACGGAGACGACGCTGTATCAGTTCGTGTAGCACAACAATGGTTCGCTCGTTTCCGTTCTGGAAATTTCGATTTACACTGATGGAATAATGTCTCTAACGGAAAAATTACAATAAGTGGTCAACCAAAATTGTACATATTTGTTTATTTATTTATTATTATAAATATAAAAAAAATAAGTTAAAATTTGATTAGAAATACGGAAGGACTTTTTCGACTATCCAATATTTATTAGAATACTAGAACAGCACTCGGCCATATAAAATACAGATCGATTCTGGTAGCAAGCAACTAGCTATGGTAGGAATAGAGAGCGTTTACCTCCTAGAGAATATTGTATAGCTTAATTTGAGCTAGAAAATTGTTAGTTTCTTTAGCGGCAGTTTAACATTTTTGTATCGCAATTAAATTCTTCAGCACGAATAGTTTCAGATTTTAAATCATTTCATTGTTTTGATGTGATTGCATCATAAGCAATTTCAATATTTAGCAAAGGCTTCATTAATAAATGGTGAAATTATACGTTTAAGCGAAATTTGCAGAATATTGATGTTTCATACTCCAAAAAATTGGCTCAAAAAATTATATTTTGGTGTGCATAAAATTTATTTATATTTTATTTATTTATATAAAAAAAACTGTTGTAATATTTGCATTTGGAAGAAATGTACATCAATGTATACTTCCTATCAGGATGACGAAAAGGCTAAATTTAAACTTATATTAACCCTTTCCACCTCACATAATATAAGTATATGCCTCTCAGAGTTAAAAGCCAAAGCGCTGGTAATGGTTTGATAAATGTTTTTAAAGATACTACATACGCTCATATCAATGCATTTGCACGCGGAAAGGTATGAACAATTTTGTGGAATACCTGTGCTGCTGTCACCATCCCATACCCAGTTCAAGGAAACATTAACATGCCGAAATGTGGAGTGCGAAGTGTGAAATAAGTATGTTTATATGTGATCCAGTATAATTGTGTGCATGTATGTGTGTGTAACACATCAACGCGGTTGACAAGTGGCGAGATAAAACATATTTCTGAACTCTCGACGTTTTACAGCTATAGATAGCCCTTATTCGCCATATCAATTTTTTGAATATTTAATTTTCAATTAAGCTTTTTGAGGAACAGTTACATGAAAAGTGCATTTCGCGTCAAGCCACTCAATTATAACAAAGTAATGGCAAAGGTAAAAATCAACTTTTCCAAACTTTTTATATTTTCCATACTCAGGCGCATAAGTAAGGGGCAAAATTCAAAACAATTCAACTCTATTGTTTTATATTACATTTAATCGAATTCATTAATTTATGTTGTTGGCATTAAAAGTTAGCATAGCATTCAAAGATGTTGACTACTGGTCCACGTTAATTTTTTTTATTTGTGTGACTGTCTTTTCTATTGAAGTTCTTTACACAACAATATTGCTTGGTTTAGTACACCAAAGTTTTAGAAAAAATACACACTCAAAATACCCTTCACAAAAACAAATATTCCAATGTCCGATCGGAACATTTCTTCGAAGATTGTACTGTTAATTTATAATTTATTTCGAAAAGATATTGTGCAAATAATGCAATGATTTTGATTCTCCACTTTTTATGGCAGCTGCTTCATTGGGAGAAAAGGTGTGCAGAATTCCAAATCGATATCTCAAAAACTGAGGAACCAGTTCGCGTATGTACAGACAGACGGATGGACAGATGGACAGCGCAGATCTCCGACGTTTCCTTCTGGGTATTACTAACTTCGTGGCAAACTTAATATACCCAGATCATCGTATAAAAATCCGTTATTTAAAAACCGATGATAGAAAGAAAAGTGTTTAGATTTTTTATAAACCTCTTCATTTGCTGGTGTTTTACCTTCGTTTGTGGTAGTAGTCGGAATATAATTTTGTTGTGTATGAGTCATGATTATATTCACAAAACATTGAAATAAAATCAATAATTTAAACATTATTATTTACGAACCATTTTATGGAAAAAATAGATTTTATACGGATTATAATAAAACGACTTTTCGAAATAGAAAATAATAAAATTCAACTACATTGCAATTTGTGAAGCAATCAATTCTTAATATTTTTATATAAAAATGTTTCCATATTAGATTCATGTTTTAGCACTTCCAACATATTTTAGCCCTAAATAGCACTTTATTTGATATGGACGATTTTACCTTGATTTGCGAAGAATATTATATATGTATTCGCATTTAGGCAGAGCTATATATTATATATGCATATATTTGTATATACAAATGAAGCCCTAATGTTAAATCACACAAAGCACAAATATTACGCATTCTTGAACTATATTTTGACAACACTTTTAAACATTCACTTACCTGGTCCAATTTTCCAAACCTTTGCTAGTTATGAGAAGTGGCAGACGCAATAATTTAACTCCTGAAATGAAATTATTTTTCGAACATAAACCAAATTTTTTTCGTCATTTTGCTTACTTGGCAAAGTTGTTGCACGGCAGTATCCGGATGTCTTTGCAGACAAAATAATTTTAGCCAGTGAAGAATTATGCAATTCAACTTTCCACACAAAAACTATGAATGTTAAGTTGCATAAAAAAGCAAATTTTCACAATAAGAAAGCAAAAAATCTTCTTTAAAACAATATAAATCCACTTGTGCGATTCTTTTACTGATAGAGACAGCGCGTTGATTATTTTGACAGATCACAACAGCTGATCTTTCTATTCTCATTGTGAACTGTTTATAATCGAAATAAATATAAAGAATATTCGAATGTCACAGGTAAGAAGTAAAAACGAACTGACATAACAAGCATATCAAATTTATTGCTACAAAAAAACTCATGGTAATTAAAGTATAATATTTTTATATTGTCATTAATAATATAACAAAACCCCTGGACAAATTTCCAGTTATTATTTCAATATTTATGTATTGACTAAACTATAACTAAAATACTGAATGTAGGCAAAGTTATCAAACAATTCTTCACGGGCTTATTCTACTTAGAATTATGGGAACGTTTATGTTTCCAGTTCTAAACTCAAAGTTTCTTTGAAGGTAATCTATGCAACAGTCGTTCTTTAAAAGTTTAAAAACAATCACATAAGATATAAAAAAAATTAATCATTATAAAATTTCTGTATTTTAAGTTGAGCACTGTTTATTTAATCTATTCATTCAATTGTTTAAGAAATTCACAAATAAGTTGCTCCCTAAGAACAAAAACTTATTATTCAAAATTATATGTGCATCCCTGACTAGCGCCATCTATTTGTGACTTTTTTTAAGTTTCTTTAACAACCAAGACTCTTGCCCGTAAGTCAGCAATCGGTTAATTAGCCAACAGCGCTACCAGAGATTTCTATTAAAGTTTCTATAGACCAAGCAGAGAATATAAAACATGTTTTATGTTCTCTGGACCAAGTAACAATTCTCACAGACACGCTTGTGTACGTTTGATCACACGTCCCTTTCTTAAGAAAACGCCTTATGAGTTAGAAAGTGTGTATGCTACTTATCAATATTGCGGGAAAACGGAAAACAGTCTTTCTTCTAAATTCTTTTCATATAGACAAGTTGTTTGCTTACGTCTGCTTTTTATAGAACAGATTTATTGGGAGATCCTGCGTTTTTATCATAATTGAGTACAACCCTTATCTTATATTATTTATTTTTAAAAATTTTTGTATACATACATACATACATTTTAATCAACAGAATTATTTTAATTATTACTAATTCCATACTCAACCTGGGTTTTTTTATATGCATTTATCAGAGATACGGGATTCTAAAAAGTGGGAATGCCACACCCATTCCTGCTCATGCATATTTTTATATATTTTTATATTTGATTTATCACAGTTTCAGTCGTTTTTACCGTTACCGTTATTTTTTGTTTTCATTCACTTTTATGGTGTAAAGCTAACAGGATTGGTCGTGAGCGAATTTGGTAATTATAGCTTAAGTGGGTTAAGAGATATGTTCAATAAACCAATGTAATTGTGATAAGTGATCGTCTCAGTGTAAAGCTGCGAAAATGTTAAAATTAAGTAATCGGTTCGTTTTTTTGTAAATAATTAGATTCATGACGAATACAAAATGATTTTTCTTATGTTTACTTATTGGGTGAATAATAGTTAAGTAAATTGTTGAAATGACACGTAAACAAAAACGGTCCTGTTCGGTGTCCACGATTGGGTCTAAAACAAATATTTCAAAAAGATATTAGTCTGCAGAAAGTCCTTCTCGCGCTATGGAAGCTTTTTTTCTTTTTTTTCTGAAATTTGACAAAATGGCGGCTTTTTGTACAAAAAGTATCGATTCCCCTTTTTTCGACAGTTTTTCGTAGAAAAAAAATAGGAAGAATTAAAAAAAAAATTAAAAGCTTCCATAGCGTGATAGCGATTAATGTTTAAAATATTCTCTCCAAATTAGAACAAGATATCTTCAAAACCCTTGCTTTGAGAGTAGAAACCGGTGAATGCTCGAAAACCGATTTTTCGAAAATTTCACACTGAGACCATCCCATAATGCACAAATCATTACCAAATTTATTTCACTTTACCATCCGATATCAAGTAGTTAAGAAATATATAACTTTCAGTATGAGGAATTAATATTTTTTAAATACTATAGACTCAATTAAATAATATCTAGAATTATGGTATAAATGAACAGAGTGACGAAATGAATCGATTTAACAATGTTTGTTTGTCTGTATATACGCAAACTATTCTCTCAGTTTTTGAGATATCGATCTGATTTTTTTGTTTAGATACGAGTTTTCTCTCCAAAACGCTACTAATTTATCGGAACTGCCGACATCTGTCGGACTGCTATAACAAGAAAACTATGCATTTTCGGAAGAAATAGGTCAGATCGGACCACTTTAGTATATTGCTGCCATAAAAACTGGACGATCAAAATATTTTGTATTTGTAAAGGGTATTATAGCCTCGATGCAACCAAAGTTAATGTTTATGTATAATAAAAGAACTTGATTTTCCACTAACTCTCCTCTAACTTTTACATTTATAATTCTGGTATATTTTACATGACATCTTTGGATATTGCAAAAACTTATTTAAAAAATATGAATACTCATACTTCTGAAACTGAAGTCAAGCCCGTTCAAAATTGTTATTTTAACTATTTGTCGCTGTATGTGAATAGTATGTTAGCGAGGTGAGTAAATAATTTAGATTTTAAATATTTTATTTTGCGCAGGGGATGGCAAACATATAGTGCTGGATTATGGAGCATGCGAATATATATACAAATACGCATATATAAATAATTTTGGTAATACGTGTGTTTGCGTATAACGTCATTCAACCATTAGTTACCTCGGAAACCTAGGGCATGATACTTTTTTGAACATTGTATGAATATCCGTTTTCTACGAAGGCAAGAGATTCCCATGAGCTCTGTCAGCAAACCCATAACAAATGCCATAATATATCGGAAAAGACATTTAAATCTAAATATCGCCGAATTCAAAGAGTGTCAGCCTCATCGGTAACTCACTCACTCATGCGGGGGTGGGGTCCTTGCAACTCTTTGCGGGATACAACTTGCAAGACGTCACAAGTCGAAGAAACGTGTCAGCTAATGATTTCGTGGTAGTTATATTTGTTTTGCTTTAGAAAGGAGCAACCTGCTGGCAGTTACTCCTAGCATTCGGCAGTGATGTCAGTAAACAAGTTGACAGACTGAGGTGGATAAACAAAACAAAACCAGAAATTGTTTTAAAATCGACGACATGCATCACACTTCCTACCGCTGATGCAGTAAAGGCACAAGGACTACTTTCTGTGTACTGGCACATAGCTTCACTTGCCGTAACAATTGACCTCATTTATAATTCAATACGTTAAAAGTCACAGCATCGTTGCGTTGAAATAATGGTTTTGTTTAATGGTAGCTGACAGTGATGGCGGTCGCGGTGCACAATGTGTTGGATATGCTTAGTGGAATTGCACTTTTGCCGACCTACGAAAATCAACAACAGTCAGACAGCCAAGTTTTAATTTATAAACAATTCAATATATTTTGTGATGCGAAGGCAATGTTGCAGCAGCTTTAATTGAGAATTTTCAAAGGTAATTAACAAGTCTCCCAACAATTAGTCGCAAGAAATAAAAAACAAAAAACAACATATCAATTATAGGGACGCCATGTCTGTCACGACGGAGTCCTCCAAATATCTAAATAAATGCTAGTAAAAAATAATAGTTTAAAAATTCGTTAAGTTAAGTTAAATTATCATTTTTTACTTGCCTAAATTTTTAATAAATTTGCTTTATAGCGTGATAGATATAGAAGACATGACTAACTTTTTAAAAAATAAAAAAATTGAGAAAAATACATTTAAAGTTTCCAGTTTCAGCCCAACCAGTTTGGATGTCGTGTCATTGAAATAGCTATATCTCTAAAAGAAATTAATATTTTGACAAATTCTCTAAAGAATATATTCCACAAAGTTCAAGCTTTAAAAACATAAAACAATGTTTTTTTGACTCCATTACGCCTTAACAAGACAGCATTCCTAAAAATTTTAGTTCCTGTGAAATCTACCTTTTTCACTCTTGGCTTATAGTTGGACCTTTACTTTGATTTTCTTTCACAAAAAGTATGAAAAATTGGGAGAAAGTAGTATTAACCCTTTGCACTCTGCATGATTTTGGACATTGGATATCAGCTACTCAGTTCAACTTATTATAATTTAGAACTAAGTAACGTGTTATTATGTTATTGGACTGATATGAATTGGTTGAGATCGAGAACTGTTTCTTTGTAAAAAAAATCAATATTTTATTGTTTAAAAATAATTTTGCAGAGTATAATACATTTTAAAACACTCCCAATGTGCCTTGGCTGCGGGTTGGTGCTTGTTTGACAATAATATATAGTAATAATAAACCAGATTGAAATCGTCTATGAAAATATTTTCCTCCATATTTAGGCTTGTTTATTTTTAAATATAAATCACACTATAGAGTGCCGTGCTGGGTTCGCTTATCGATCTTTATTCTAAAAACTCCCCTTAACGCTGTTTCAAAGTGGTTCTTGTATATATCTCTTAGAAATTCTACGATATTTGAATGTGATTTCTTTTGCTGTTTCAAGAGAAAACTTCAGAGAAACATGCATGTCCCAAAAAGTTGCGCGGAAATAACTTAATTCGCTGTAATCACTAATAAACTTGAATGTCTCCTTAGGGGGGGACATCCGAGTGTTATGCTACAATTACGATGTCAACTGAGAGGGACAAAGGGTTAAAGGTGTAAATGACATATACAGTTTTTGGGTTTATGTTTGATTGACATAAGATTAAAAACATAAATCCTATTACTCCAGGCGCAAAATTCTAGCATAAATTAAAGAATAGATCAAAGATTAGAGGTATGCGAACTAACATATACCGTATATATGTATGTATATACAAAGAGTACTGGAAAATTATACAAATAGGTACAACTATAATAAATTTTGAAATTAAGAAATATAGAGAGATATCCTCTACTTGATTCAAATGCACTAAATTTTCGAAAGGCAACATTATTTTCATTTGTTGCACTCGAAATTTTGTCTCGATTTACTGCTAATTTAACAATAACTGAGAGCTTGAGGAATATTTCTAGGTGTTATTACACATAGGCGTGTACACTGCCCAAACTAGTTCTTATTGGCCAGCACTTATGTAAATATCCTTATCTATATCCGATTGTATGCTTCCCACAAGTTATTACAATATTTTATTTGCCGGACCTAGTAAATGCAATATTTAAAAACAACAACACATTAAAAAGCAAAGGGGTGGAACGCCTACAACAAATCAAAAGAAGGATTATAGCAGTTAAGCATTATATCATTTCACTCATTGAAGTCAGCCCACCGAAATTCTCACGAACACTCAAAGAAAAAATCAGTCGGAAACTCACTATCCACTATCGCATACCCATATGTACGTACGTATGAATATATGTATATGTGCACACACAATGAGTGCACAAATCGTGCAATATTTTCGTTGGGACGAGAGCGCTTGTGTATTTTAATGTGTGTTGGACTCTATTTGTTTTGTTGCTGCTTGAGCGATTGTGGGTAGTTGAGGACATTCCATCGGCTCGAAGATGTGTGTGACAATGCAAATAATCTTCGTGTGCCGAAGCCAACAATTAAATCAGCGGTCACAGCGCCGACGCAGCAATCCAGTGGTGATTTGTATGCTGCTGAGGATCACAGCGGAAATCGGAAGTCAGTGAAAACACCGGATGCAGTTAGTTTTCGGTTCTCATACCGTTAGGACGTTTTCTAATGTGTCACATTTCGACGCAAATATCGTGCGATTCTACTGTGAGAATTTGTTCTATTTAATGATAACTGAAATAACCCATTCTAAATTTATATAAAAGTGAGTTTCGTATATAATGTGTTTAAACCATTGGGTGTTTGTATAATTTTGATTGTTGCTCAGAAAGCCCTTTATTTGAGCAGGCTTTCGAGCAATAATTAAAACCAAACAAAACACCCATATCTTCAATAAGCAATATACACAAAATAGTTTCACGGAAAAGATGCAATTTTTATTAAGTCGATTTAAGTAAGTATCGATTTATTCTAAAATTCTAAAATACTATTTAAAGAAAGCATATTCCAAACAATTTTAAGGTAAGCAATATACTCTTCTACGAACTATTCTGGTGAAACTTAGGGATGGATGGATGTAATAAGTGCAATAAAGTCTTAGCTTTTGATTGCGATTATTTTTTTGTTTAAACTCGCTATTTTTTAGTTGAAATTTTGACCCAAACCTCGTTGCAGGTTGGTGTCCATTACTGAATTTTATAGAAAACCGAGTACCAAGTCCTTTAAACGTTTTCAAGGCATACAGAATTATCCATTTTAACGTGGAAAAAACAGTGGTCCGTAGTCATTCGGACGGATTTTTATATCACATAAATAATTTCGAAACGAAAAAAGAGTCTATGATATACTGCATATCTGTGCACAATTTACAAATCAGCTTTTCGACTTAGTGTTATTATCACATTTTCTTACAATTTCCAAAAAACTTATTATAAAATTTTTATTTAAGAAACCATTTTCTTAGTAATTCGTTTAAAATATTTAATTTTCCGGAACACATTTCTTGGGTTATGATTTAACAAATTGATGAAAATCACTTAAATCGGGCTGAGTTTCATTAACCAAATTTTTTTCTGGTAACTTTAGTCATAGCCCCATCGTCACATAAAAATACCCAGGAAGAGCAATGTCAAGCATGTATTTTGCGGCTTCTGCGAAACTAAACGCTTTCAGTCTAGGGATATTCGCACGCCAATTCATTTCCACATCTACAGGATCTTAACGAAAATAATTGCATCTCAGTTTTCGGTAGCTTACTTTCAGATATAGATCACAAAATTATACTTTTTTGTAGCTCAGTGAAATAAATGGGCACACATATTGTCAAATTTCGGAAAAAATCAGTTTGGTTTGCATTGGTATAGACTATACTTTTGAAAATGAGAAACTAAAATTTAAAATTTAGTATTTTAAATATATTTTTGAGTTAATTGCACATTAATTGGTTCTGAATTTAACATGATAAAGAATGTTGAATTAATGGTAACATCTTTTTTATTAATCCAAATGACTCTTATGAACATTCCAAAATATTATAATTTAATTTATGAAACAAAAAGCTTATTAAGTATTGGTTTACATTATGTTTTGCAGCAATAAATTAAATCTCATTTGTGTAGTAGATGAGGTGTTTTAAAAATTTACATTTTCTATTTATTTATTTGTTTCTAATGTTTTCATTATTATTATTAAGGAGTGAGCATCGTTTGCAATTAGAAGTTTAGTCTCGTTTTGGAAACATCAATTTCTTCGCTATATTTTTCATTTCATTTCATTTCGAGATAATTTTTATGCAACAAATTTCTATAATCTATTTCATGTATCTATTTTCATCAGCTGAGAATAATGTGAACTTAAAAAATTGTTTCTTGTCTTAAAGTCATATGGTTCATATAATGGGTTATCAAAAAAGTCTTGCGGTATTTTTATTGATTTTATTTTTATTGAAATTGAAATGAATTTTTGATGACTCATGCCCAGCTCTTGACCGATGCTACGGCTGCTACTATGCCGGTCTCTATCGACCAATTCAGCGATTTTATCGCAATTTTCGACGACAGGCCTTCTGGAGCGTGGCGTATCTTCGACCACCTCTACACCAGAACGAAAACGTTGAAACCATCGTTGTACGGTGGAAATGGAAACTGTATCGGGTCCACAAACTGCACAAATTTTATTGGCGGCTTGAGATGCATTTTTGCGACGCTATAACTCACGAACGACGAACACGTGTTAGCGCGTGAAATGAGCTTTCCAAAAAGGTATAGTATGACCCGATGCGACGAATAAAACTAGAACTACGCGCTTTCAGCGCCAACTAGCGAAAATACCGCAAGACTTTTTGGCAACCTATTATGTATGTACATATACCTATAACGAAATTTTTTCAATATTCCGGTGGCTTACATTATAAATAATTTTCTTTATGTGATAAACTGTTGTTTGCTTTAGCTTAATTTAGTAACAATTTCACTTTTATGTACATTTTGTCTTTTGTTTTAAGACGATTTTTGAAGTATGCTTATTTTTGCAACTGATATCTATAAACAAAACCGATGGGTACCTAATGAATAGGCACTTTTCTTTTACTCATATGTAACATGGTATATTTCCAACATATTTTCATAAATCCATTGGGTCTTTCCACATTATGCTGTTTATACTCATCGAATTTAACTTTTAATACAATGCATATAATATTAATTATTATTAATGGTTTTCTAATTTTTAAGGAAATTCAAATATTTTTTTATTTAATGTGAAGTACAATCGATACAATTAAGTACTGAATATAAGATCTTTGAAATGGCCTCGACAAATTCTTTTACAGGAACGAATTCAATAAACACAGTGCTTTTTCCACTAAATCAAGTCGTATGTCATAATAGCACGTTCAATATTGACTTCTACGGCTTGAAGAGAGTCTGGTATATTGCTATAGACCTATGACTTCAAATAACCCAACAAGAGGTAGTCTATTGGTGTTACATCACAACTTCTTGGAGGCCATTTAATGTCACAACTTCTTGAAATAAAATTTCTATATTATTTCTTTCTATAAAATTTTCTAGCAATAATTCCGTTGTCTCGTCCTCGACTTGTTGGAAGCAGATTTTGTCAAGATCAAGTTCTTTCAATTGAGGCCATAAAAAGTGGGTTATCATCGATCTATACCGCTCTAACAGTAACGATAACACCAGCTTCAATGTAATGGTAGTTTTTGAATAATTTTTGGATATTCTTAGCCATCTTCTTAATCGCCAGTTTCGTTTATTTACCGCACCACTCATATGAAAGTACCTCATCTTAGCAGATTATTTTCTTAAAAATTCTCTACTATTTTCAAGTTAATCCAAAGCAAAATCAACAAATTCACGACTTTTACGATGGTCCAATGGCTTCAGTTGTTGAGTGAGAACAATTTTATACAGATGCAAACCCAAATCATTTCTCAACATCCAAATTTCGGTAATCAGCAAAACTTGCTTGAACGGCAGCAATATTTTCATTACTTCGAGCGGTTCTTTGTCATATTAGCACTATTATGAAAATGACGATTATTACGACAACAAATTGCGACAAAAAGTTTACACATGTATATTGACCCTTTGAAATCATATCATTCCTATTGGAAAACCCGGTATCTTTCAATAAGTCTTAAACACGAACAAGTAAGAAAAAGCAAATTCGAGTGCAAAAGAACATTTCAAGCTCTTAAAACTTGCTAAGATCAAAATGACCTCAGGTGTTGGCAAAACTTAAAAAAATGTGGCAAAAAGATGGGGTTTGGACTAAGGTCTAAACCAAATTCATTCATATTAAGCGCTAAACCACAAAATTTTTAAAAAAGTTTGTAATTTCACTATAGTATCACACATTTTGACCAACCTAAACGATTTTAAACGATGATATTCGGAAATTACTATATAGGTCTGTGCTGATTGCACAAACTTTTGACATTGCACAGATACGTATACCCTAGAATATTTTCATGTAAATTTATAAATATACTAAATAAGTCACGCACCGTTATTTAAAAAATGCGCTCTGTCAATTTCATTAAGATAACAATCATATTTGACGATATATCAGCCGGAAGTTCGAAAATCAGGTATATGGGGCTTAAAAGAATTATTGATCCGATTCAACCCATTTATGACACTACTACTACTATTAGCCGAATTTTTAGAATATATCTAACAGTTTGATGGATGTTTTCGATAAAAAGTTCGAACTGGAGTTTACATTTTAAATATCTGGAGGCTAAAAAGATTTGCCCGTAGCGAAATTGGTTATTATAGCTTGAATGGCTTAGAAGATACGCGCATTAATTTTTTTTTTTACAAATGTAAAAATTTATGACTTATGATGCCTTATGAGAAGTTTTGAGTACCCTAATTATAAAACAATCCTGAAATTAAATCATTATTTACTTTGTAACTATTATTTTATGATTATTTGCTGTTGTGTCCGTATCTTGGATTAAAGTTGAAGATGAAATGCTTCGCTAAAACATTATATTAAAAAAGAAAATTTTAAAGAATTCGAGTAGTTATTTTCCACCTCAAAGTTTCTACAATTATTGTTGACAAAAAAAAATTTGGATTTTTTTTCAGTTATTTAAGGAATTAAGTTTAACGCACAGTGTTTTTCATGACAATCTCAGAAAAATAGCCTTCTATATCAGATCGCCCAACATTCCATGGCTTGCGAGATTAAAACTGTAACCACATACAATGCAAAAGCGTTTTTGTTTCTTTGGCAGGTGAGTAGAATTCACAACCTTTAATCTAAGAAATTGCTTACACAAATTCGACGACGAACCCTAATAGAGAACACTGCCAAGTTCAAGTATTTGGGAACAACAATGAAGGCATGATAAGACTGTCCTGAATTACTGCCAAATATGAGCGCAATTTGTCAACCAGTTTGTTAACAGCAAGCTGCCTAAGGGGCTATACCAGTGTGACACTTTCAAAAAAAATTTTTTTTTTTTGCCTTTTCGAAAGTTTATATATTTAAAAATATCCTGTATCTTGAATAGTTTTTGTATGGCAGCGTTCTAAACAGCGACCGCTCAGTGGTGCAAACTTATACAATATAAGTGAAACTTTAAACGCGTTTTTCTCGAAACGACATTTTTCTAAATTGCTGACATCATAACTCAACGGGAAATTGACCGATCGACTTCAAATTAAAACTGGCTATAGTTGAATATATTTGCTATATTTGAATATATTTGCTATACAATGGACTACTATCTTTTTGATTGGTTGAAAATTGACAATTTGACATTAAAAAAAACGACAATTTTTTTCGTAAAAAAACGAATTTTTTTTTCAAAACTACGCCATTTTCTTAATTTTTGATATTTTTCAAAGATCGTAGTTCATTGTATAGAAAATATATTTAAGTTTAATAAACATTTTGAGTTTTTTTGTTTCAGCTACTCATTCGACCGGAATCATGCCAGCACTTTTTTTCGGCACTTCCGCAGACAGCACATAACTCCGTTATTTTTTAATATTTTTGTAAAAAAAAAATCTTTAATATAGCTAAAAATATACTTTATTACGTCCATAGAACGTCGAAACATTCAATTAGTACTTTCTTTTAAAAAAATTCACGAAAACCGCCTAATTTTTCATGCGTTACACTGGTATAGCCCCTTAAGTTGGTACACGTCAGTAGTGCGTCGCGATTACAATGGATAAAAATATCGAATAAAGAATTTGTCTCAAATTTTGTATTTCTAACCAAATTTCGAGTACGGAATTCTCCCAAATGATGAAAAAGGCTTACGAGGACTCAGTTTCATTAAAAACACAAGCCTACGAATGGTAGAGATGTCTCGTTCGTTGAAGAGATGTCTCGTTCGACCTCTTCAACTGATGAAGATATTAAAAAAGTGAAGGATATGGCACTTGAAAATAGTCAGACAAGTGTTAGATAGATGCCAAACGACACCTCTCGGTAGTGCGTGTGAATGGATGATGGATATTTTAGGTATGAAAAGAACGTTTCACTCCGCCCGATAAAGCTGAAGTTTTTCAAAAAGAGGAAACAGGTCTCTTTGAACATGCTTGATCGAGCAAATTCCGATCCCACATTCCAATAGACTAGTCAACAATAATCTGAATGGAAGGAAAAAAAAACAAGCCCAAAGCAAAAAACCATGTTCTCCACGCCACGATTGTAACCGAATTTAAAGCCAAAAACGCAATGAGTACCATCGATCAACCACCGTATTTACCAGGTCCGGATCCGTGTGATTTTTTCTTGTTCTTCAAACTGAAATTGCCGCTCCGTAGAACCCGTTTTCAATCGATCGGAAAACGAAAACAAAATTCGTTGAAGGAGCTGAAAGACACCCCAAAAAGTGCTTGTGAAAAGTGTTTCGAGGACTGGAAAAATCGTTGGTACAAGTGGTGGGGATTACTTTGAAGGCGACAAAATAAATATTGATGAATAATTAAACATTTATTTATTTATTTACAACTCTTTTGTCACAATGTATACACATTCGTGAAGATTGTGATATAATACATTGAGTTGATGTGGAAAAATTCAACCAGAAAATCGAGCGGTACATACACGCAAATTCAACTAACCGGATATAAAAAAGTCAATTTTAAAGAGTAATTATGAAGGCGATTATAAGCTACGATAGTAGCGGTTTGGAAGACCGGAACAAAGTAGAAGATAAAAATGCATATACATATGTATGTATATCAATAATTTATGCATGACCATATACCTAACAGATAACCGTCTACTTAAAACATATGCGTTATTAAGCCTTTGCTCGAGTTAAACGCATAACATTGTGGATGCTCGCAAAAGGTTCATTGTCAAACAGCAATTTCTACGAGTATTTTACTACGAACTCACTATGCAACAATGCAATTCCCAATTTGTTCACACCTTCGAGGTGCTGACTAACCAGTGAGTTAATTTTTGGAAGTTAAAAAACGCGAATAATCGGTAGATCGGTACTCCACACTTTGTCTACAATTCGGCAAAGCACACACTCGTAACCACATATGTTCACACATATGCTACATCCCAATCGTGAATATTCATAAATACATACATGAACATACATACATAAGTATATTATATGTTTGTGGGTTTGTAGGTGGCAAAATAGTAATTGGAGTGCGTTGACACATAGTGACATAAACAACAACTTAGCGTTCAACGCGCCCAATTGAGCTTCAATGTGAAGGTCGTCCGTTGTGTACAGGTCGTTTCCAGCGATCACGTAAACACTTACATACATATATATTTGTATACAAATCTATAGAAATACTCTCATAATTGAAAGTTAAGACAAAAGTTCATACGAGTACATATGGACTAAAGTACATATGTGAATAGTACATATGTACACGGCTGTAATATATGCACACGTACATATTTACCATGATTATCATATTAATGGCTATGGTGATACTTTTTGCATTGTGGCGCTTTTTCAATGACGCATAACAGCGCGTCATATCAGCATATCTAAGGGCAAGGAACACCCGCACATTTTCAGCGCTCATGAAATTGTTCTATTGAAAAATAATAATCAGAGAGCCAATGTTTACACTTGTAAAATTGTTCCGCTTTTCAAAAGCTTAAGGTGTTAGTTAGACAGTTATGTGCCAGAAATTTGAATTAGTGCACACACAGATATGTATGAATTGATTTGATGATATCATTTTGGCTCGCAGACAATCACTTTTTTATTCAAAATCAGTTGTCAGACAGCAGGTAGTTCTATTACTTTATTACTCTGCAAATTTAATTTCCATTAAAACTAATGAAACAAAACTACAACTGCTAGTAGATTTAACAAAAATTATGTGAAAAGAGCCCACTTCACCAAGTCTGATCAATAACCGATGGGAGTCGCCTCCTTCGCGTTCAAATTGCAGGCCTATCTTTGATGATTGATTGCAAAAAAACTGCACGTGATATTTGCACAATTTTCTTTTATTTCATAAACTAATTTTTAAACTTGGATAAAAACCACTTTTGCTTTCAAAAACGGGTCGACGTAATCGACTTCTTGGCAATAGATTTATGCCTCAGAGCTTTAAAACCAAATATTTGTTTTTTCTTAATGCTTATAACTCTAGATATGTTTAGACATAAGCTTTTTGGAATATTTGAAAATCTGAAAAAATGGTATGAATTTTAAAAGAGTGCATTTTTAATCATGTTTTCATGCTAAAAATTACTGTAAAAGTCGAAAACGACAAAAGCTCTTACCCAAACATCATCTCGCTATATGTAAGTGAGTCAATAACAATTTACAGATTTCGAAGATCTTTTTTAAAAATTGTGGCAAAACTTCAAAAGAACACTGCTTTTGGAAACACATGTTTAAAGCTGACTTTCGATCAAATCATTTAGAGACACATACCATACAAACATATATGTGACCTGGTCTTCGGAAAGGGGGCTTAGGTGTCAAAAAATCAATTTTCACTATTTAGTTGATTCGGATGGAAGATGAGATTTTTAACAGCTGTTTCCCAGAACGTTTTTTTCAAACCGTCAAGGTAGATCCCCCATAAATCTACAAATGGATAAATTGATAAAAAATAACATGGTGATTGGTTTCTAATCATTAGCAATATTAGAGAACCGACAAAAGTATAGTAAAGAAAATATTTTTGCATTCACAATTAACACTTTAAAATGAAACAATTGGAAATCCTTTCGATATTTTTGTTTTCTTTAATACCTAAATAAAGAAAATAAATTTAACGCCGTACTCTACTCACAAACATGGTTACAATAACAATATGGCGCCTATGTAGCTGCAGCAGGGCCATTGTTTCTCCCATGGGTGTACCTTCATACCTGTGCATGTTAACGAGTATAAGTTGATTTAGCTTGTAAACAAAAATTGCCCTTCCGTAAATAACACCGGCAACTGTGTTTTCGCGTTCCCGCACTTTTAGCACAAGCCCATGGCTGCACGCTAGCCCGTTATCAGATTTTAACTTCGATGCAGCGTGGGTGGTGGTTGTGCCAGCTTAAACTTTGAAATTTTCGGTGAGCAAGCAAGTACGCACGTAGCTCTCCGCTCATGACGTATGGTAAAGAGCGAAATTCAACAGGGAAGTGCTAATAAGCTGGTGTTATATAACCGTGTAGACCATAGAATGTTGAGACAGTTCGGCAACAGGTTCTTGGACTGCTAACCCACATCAGAATAGTAGAGCGATGTTGAAAATATATTTAGCTGTGTTAATAATAAATGGTGTGGGTGGCCAAATTAGCTGTAAGTTTTTTTGCAAAAGTGAAATTGAAAAAAAAGATGAAATAAAAAAGTTATAAGAAGTTCTTATTTGTGTGCAATAATGTCTCGTCATGTGCTTTTAATCATCTGATAGCATTTTACGAGAATCGCCTCAAATTATTTTGTTTAACGGAGACAATTGTTTAACGTTTTCACTGAGAAACGAATTACAAACGATTCTCAGGATAAAATATTATGAATTGTGGTTACCAAAGTATTGTTTACTTGTGAAAGTAAATATTTTGTAATTTTTTTTTTTATAAATATTTTTATACTCTGAGTAAGAACTGAGATATCTTGATAAAACTTAATGCACGTTTTTCTTGTAATTGTGACAGATAGGTGAGATCGGACTATTGTCACGCCCACAAAAACCTTTCTCCAATTTTTAATGTTTTTTAATTCGAACGGAGGATCTCAGTTGAAAGGTGCATCTGTGGTTTATAGATTTTCGTAAAATTTTCCAAATGATACAACGAAGGTTGTGTTTCGGGATTAGAGAACAAAAACAAATATTTAACATCGGAAATCGCTTTGTTGTTTTTTTTTTAATATTCAACATTCACAAACCCTTGCATGTTTTTGAACCAACTGTCGAAGAACTTTGGTTGATAGAGGTATCTGCAAAACATGTGTTCTGAACGCGTCTTCAGGTGTAAAAAAACGTTAACTAGTCTATCTTTTAAGTACGGGAATAAAAAAAACTCATTTGAGCGCTCAAAAATGCTGTTGTTTAAGTCGGTATGTAAGGACTCGCATTGTCGTGATAAAGAATTATCCGTCTTCGCCGGTTAGTTTTCCTGATTTAGTGAAAAACAACTGGGAAACAAATCAATGTGTACTATGGAATTTACTTTTCAGCGTTGTTATGGTGGTGTAGTTGCGACATTTTGTAAAAAAAAAGCAGGTATCCATTTGCTTGGAGGTGTTTCGTGTGCGAACAATCGTTGTTGGATTCGCCTCATCTTGAGACACTCATACAGTCCACTGCTGTTTTTTGCAATCGCTTACATTCGAGACGTCGTAGACGTGTTTCGAAGCACCGCTATCATGCCTTTTTTACACTTTTCTCCCACAAACGAAGCGAGCCTTTTTTGAGCGATTGACAAATTATGTGGGATCCAACGTGAACAATTTTTTTTACGGTAAAATGTTCATGCAATATTGAAAGTCTGCTAGTCCCACTATTGACCAAAGTTGTCTCAATCTCAAGATAGGTCGCATGACGATCTTGCAATATTAGTTTCCGCGCAGGATCAATAGTTTCCGAAACAACAACTGATTTTAAACGACTTTTACGAAATTCTAGGAGTGGTCTACGATCACTATTGAATTCACCATACTATCGATAAACACTAGTCCTGGAAAGAGCTTCATCATCAAAAATTGAGTTAGGTTCATCATGCACCGTTGCTGAGTTAATCCAAGAAAACGTTCGCAATTTAATTGCCTTTTTTGGCCGAGATGAATATTTTAAGTTACTGTAACAGAAGAGTGTTTTTTTCACCTCCAATTTAAACAAGAGTTTTTTATTATGTAAAACATTTTATGAAATTTTATATACTCCATAAATTTATATGATATCATATATTTCTGGACGATTTGAATCGACCAATGACTTTTTTTATCCACATCCTCAAGATCGAAATTATTGGAATTAATGTTGCCGTAATGTTGAGATTTTTAACTTCTTTCAATGCGTTTATCAACCCAGGAAGATTTTTCGCAAATGGCTTGACGGTATCGATTCTAATAGTTCACTTTGTATTAGAAAGGCAATGAAGTGAATTGGTATTTTGGATTTCAGAATTTTCCAAAAATTGCTTTATCGGTATCCACAACTTTTAAGTAAGTGATCGAATTAATCACCTTTTTAAAGCAGTCTAATAACTCTTGACTAAATTTTTAGGAGAATATTTTAAGAAAACATCTTGACAAATAAAAGAGTTTTCCATGCAAAGGCTCGAGTTTGACGTGACGAGCACAGTTGATTTACGCTAAGTAGCCTCTCAGTTTTTAGATTAACGTCCAAATCAATGAACAGATCGGATTTCAGTAACATATAGCTGCTAGAAAGTTAAATGCAGGCGCAGCTCCTTTCCGATTTACTCATTTTACAATCATATTAAGAGGACGTGGTAAGATTATCAGTAGCATATAGTTTCTAAAACAAACACAATTTTTATTACTTGAGTTTTATATTTTAAGTTAAATTATACAAACTGCGAAAACATACTTTTATATTTTATGATTTCACTGAAACAAATTCAACAAATTTGGTATATTTATATATATTTGTTTGTTAGAAATCAGATACTAAACTTGCAGTTATTACTCGTTAAGTAAAAACTTCTTTAAATTGATAGTGCTATATCATTTACATTAGTTTATCCAGAGAGAGGGATAGATAGAGAAAATACGTTCCAAAATTGTCAAATATGGTTCTGATCTAAAAACTATTGCAGTCTTATTCCTTTAATACATGGATCTTAAATTGTTATGAGGCAAATTTTTTACAGTATACTAAATAGTTTTTTACTGAAATAATCAATATTTAGAGACGTCCAACAAAAATATATTTATTATCCTTGACAACAATGTCGCAACTACATACTTCTTCACAGCGTTTAAAAACTAATTGTTCGCGTACCTATAAAATAAAATTCCTTATTTCAATACGACCTTACGTGGGGTTTTGGCCGAGTTTTCAACCGATTTTATCCACCGTTATTAGAAAAACACGCTCTCATATTTTTATTAAGATAGCTCACATATTGGCCGATATATGCGGTATAAAGTTACCCGGAAGTTCGAAAATCTATATTAGTTACATATATGGATGCTAAGGGAAGTATTGACTCGATTCAAACCATTTCTGATATGCAAAGATATTTGTATCAGGAAAGAAATCTCTCCAACTTCCAATTATATATCACACACATTTACCGATATTATCGGTCAAAAGTCAACTATACGTTTTGGTTCCACATATTCGGGACCCAGAGGATCGAACAGTTTTGGTTCCACTTATACAATTTTTAGTCATAAGGTGGTATACTTCAAAGGCATTATTCGCGCCAAGTTTTATCCCGTTATATTAATTGCTTTTTGATTCGTACACATGAAATTAAAGAACCAAATGGAACTAAAAATTGTGTTATATAGGAAGTAGGCGTGGTTGTTGTCCGATTTCATTTTCACACTGTAACATAATGTATTTCCCTTGTTCGTCACTCACAGTACCCAAATTTTCTAGAAAGATATTCAGATTAGAGTCCCGCAAATCTATTTTTAAGGACATAATACACACCCAACTTGTATATGACATTATAAATTTATTTATTAAGTCTTTGTAATATTCCAATTTACGGTTTCATAAAAAGTTTTGGACAACGTTCACAAAATATTTCCGCGCGAGTTTTTACAGATCATTCTTTTGTTTTCAAAACGCTTATCCTTTATCATTTGTCGTATTTCTTGTTTAACCCAACCACGTTACACAACATTTATGTGGAACCCAGTAATTGATGCTGATGTGATTCCTCAAATTGATTTCCAAAATAGTATAAATAGCAATGTTCCATTAATGACATGAAATTAAGACGTTGAGATTTAAAATTTAATATAACAATAATTGTGGGGATCGTTAGAACACTTTCGTGGCATGTACGATGTAACAAACGTACATATGTATGATGTAAGGTAGTCGAATGCAATAGTTATAAAATCGTTGAAAATATGTGTTATAAAAAATAGTCTTCTGCTGCCAGTTCAGCTTCATATATGTAGATTGTGAAGCGTTGACAATTACAAAAATACCTTTAATTGACAACTTTGGTCGTTTGTACACCTGCAAATCTGATTACTGATTAAAGCAGTGCGCCAAACGGTAGAAAAATTAAAATTCTGACAGATAAAAATGGAACTTTGACGTTTTTCGTGGTGAATTCGAATGTCAAAATTGTACTCAGCTCACGAGCTAGGAAAATTTTTGACAACATATAAATTTGGATACAGTTATGCGTTCAGAAATAAACGAATTTACACGAACCGTTGTATACATAACAACATATGTTATTATTTCGTAATTATTCATTTGCTTATTCACAGCAAAACCTAAAATTTGTTTACACCATGGAACATTTCAGTTCATTACTATTTGGTATAAAATGGGAAATACGTACATACTGCAACAAAGTGTAATAGTTTTGTTTACCCAACGGTTGTTGTAAAACCTAGAATTAATCGAGATAGATTTATGTACTTGTATGTGGAGATATATGTATAGTATATGTAGTATAAATGTTTAAGATGAAGAGATTGCTTTGAATTCCGGTTGTCTATCCGTCCGTTCGTGCAAGCTGAAACCTAAATAAAGGTTTCTTGGCATCAGGAGAATGTTGATATTGCAGATGGGTGGAATCACACTACTACCACGCACACAAAATGCCGTTAATCGAAAACCTATAAAGTGCTGTAACTTAGCTCCAAACTAAGTTACAAAACTCTAATTTGGCAAATTTTTTAAAAAGTGGGAGTGGGTCAGCTCTTTAAAGGATTAATTCATATATCTCAAAAACATTTAAAGTAATATAAATCAAATTTTCTGGGAATAAATTTTTCTGACAACTGCTTATACCGATCAAAAATTACAGAAATCGTATGATAACCACGCAAGTCTCCATATAAAGGTTGGGTTGAAAAGTAGCTACTAGAAGAGCTCACCAAATACAATCAGAGTCAAAATATATTAGATTGATAGTTTATTTTTTAGTTTTTGTAAGTGATATAATATAACAATTTATAGTTTTTTAAAATAGTATTTAATACTTTTAAGTTTAAGGAAAAACAAAAACATAAGTGTTACAACAACAAAATTAATGAGCAGAAAACTTAAAATAAGTTATTTTAAGTACTTTTTGTGTTTTCCATTTAGTGTAATTATGATTTGTAAACGGAGCGACATTGAATTGAGATGATCACTCTTGTGCAATAACATTCTCTAGCATGCCCTTCTTGATGATTGTCCTTTTTCTAATTTGTATTTGTTTGTCAAAGAGTTTTTTTTATATGATCGATGAAGTTGAAACCCAGTGATCCAATTGGTTATCTTATAAATAGATGTTACAATCCAGTGAAAAGATCATGGACAAACAAAAAATATGGAAAAAATGAATGGAATCAAGGTCAGTTTTGTGGAGTGTAAAAAAATCATGCCGAACGTGCTATAAAATTAGCATAACATATTTCGAAAATCTCAGGGGTGGTAAATGCTAGGACAACACGTTGGGCACTCCATTCCACCGGTCTTTATGGTCGAGTTCTGCGGAAGAAACCTTTGAAATCCAAAACATACTACTTGAAGCACTAGAAATTATCAGTAGAAAGACATTTATTTTTGGAGTAATGTGCAAAAACAAATTTGAGGCATTTGAAATGAATAATCCGAAAATTTTGAGTGCCGAAAAATCATGCACTTACCGAAAAGAATGTAATATCAGTCATGGAGCATGATGATGGTTGGGTGATGGTGTGGGGATACATGAAAGCACTATGAATAAGATAGACTACCTGATTATTTTGAAAAAAAATTACCCGTTAATAGATGAACTATCTCAATGAAATTTAGAGAGCATCTTTTTCTAATAACAGAGTATCCTTGCGCCAAAAATTTATCAATTCAGATCATTATTTCCCCCAGGCCACATATAGTACCTAATATAAAGATTTTTAAACATCTACTTGACATTATACCTTATCGGTATACCAATTACTTCAGCTTCATTACTATAGGGTATACCAACAGGAACGACGCGATGTTAATTTGAAATAAAACACTTAAATTTAGTTAAAATTAGTTCTGCGAAATACAGACATTTTTATGCCATTTATGATTTGAACAAAATGTCGGCTAAATGTCCACTACGACTACATTTGTTTATCTCCACCCATTTACGTCAATTGTCGATGATAGTGCGCTGAATGTTGTCTTCGAGCTCCTCGAGCCATGCTGGTTGATTGAGGTAAACCTTAGATTTAACATATCCCAGAGAAAATGATCTAGAAACGTTAAATCGCACGTCCTCAGCGAGAAATAAAGTTCGTCCACGTAGATCTCCTCAAATTCCGGGAAAAAAGTCGGTGAACATGGGCTGTAACGCTCGCTATTGATGGTAGCGTCATTTACAGTCTCATTTCGAAAAAAAAATATGGCCCGATGATGACGCCATTCCACAATCGGCACCAAATGGTCGAGATGCAATTCTGTTTCCTCAGCCACACGAGAATTTTACTCACCGCTTTAGCGTCAATTTTGTTTTTTGATCAAGCCATTAAGCCAGAAATGAGCCAAATCTAAGAAGCTGGTTTTCGACGAACGTAAATTTGTAGATTTTGTGAAGAACGTGAATTTACGTAATAATCTTAGACAATTTGTACCAAATTGAAATGTGACATGATAAATTGGCGAACCCTACTGACCACACTGACAAAATGCCGGCACGAGCTGTCGAAATCACGTCATCCCTATTGGTAGGCATTATATATATAGGGACGTCGAGATAAAAACGGGATACGAGAAAGATTGTAGTGAATTGTTGAAAAAAAAATTGCAAAACATTGGCTCCTCTAAGAACTGTATTCGTGTAATGATTTTCGTTATTCTAGCAGACTTAATGTCGAGTAAAATTGCGTGGAAATACGTTCTCTAGAATACTTAAGTAATGCAATAACCCTATATCAGTGATATTTTAATGAAATTCAGTGAACAAGTTTTCTTAAAAATTATGTAGTTTATGAAAGAAATTGGTCTGGACCTTGGACAAAACCTCATTTCCCTAATAATAACACTATCACAGACACGAAGCAAAATTTAGTATTAAATCTTAATTAAACTATAATATATACAATAATATAAGATAATAAGGTTCTAAATTTGAATATAATTCATTCAAGATTTCATCGAATAATGTTCACCTGAAAATTTTTCCCCGATCTTCATCTTTGCAAATAGCGAGAGTATAAAATGTTTGGGTATACCCGAACCTACTCGTAGACCTAACAACTGTGAATAATATAAACTGTTTTCAACACCATGATTCCCAGGAAATCAAAAATTATGATTAAAGGGCAGAAATATGCCCAGCGTAAAATTGTATGCAATGATACCCAATTAATGAAAATTATCATAAAAAAAATTATATTTGTAAGTATAAATCGGTGGCTTTACTATAGTGTTGATTAACTTTGTGACAATTTTTCGCATGCCGTCCACTGTTATAGGATTATCATTCTCCTATAACCGCTCTGAGTATTTTTTTGTCTCTTTCTGAATATATAATCCGGAAGATGTAATATATTGGCTAGTGGAAAAAGTCTTTTCGTATTTAGTTAATAGATGTGGTCCATATATTGTTGGAGAGGTGAGATTTTAAGCTTCATTTAACCAAAAAAATTAAATTCGAGACAGTTGAAAAAAAATTACAGCTGTTCAAAAATGAGTAAAAATAATGAAGAAATTCGCTTTATTTTGAAATTTTTGTATAAAAAAGAGAAGAATACCAAGCAAGCTACCAATGAAATTTGTGAAGTTCGCTCGCTTCCGTGCTGGAAACTTCGATTTACATTGATGAAAGTTTTACACTGATGGAATAATGTTTCAAGCGGAAAAATGGCAAAAAGGACCAAAATGGTACATATTTGTTTATTTATTTATTAGTATAACTAAAAAAAAAATAAGTTGAAGTTTGATTTGAAATACGAAAAGACTTTTGCGACTACTCAATACTTTACAATACTGGTGGTAATATTGATTATATGTGGATTTAAAAAATGTTATTTAAAAAAGTAAGAAATATCTTGCAAACTAATTTCCCAATTTGAAAAACAATTTCCATTTTCTGTCAATACTTTTCCTAAATAAACGCAGTAATTCAACTTCAATTGTTAGGTAGACAAAAAAGTTGAAGTTTGACAACTACGGAACTGCGTTTTAATTTCGTTCATCCGAGGTATTTCAAATACTGGAGCTTGTAATTGTGCGGTTTCAGTAGCTTCGGTAGAGCATTGTCGTCTGCATAGGTAACCATTGTTAACTTATCTGCGGTAAAGAATTTGTAGAGCGTTCTTGTCAAAATACCACTCCAGCCATTCTCTCGTGTGTACAAGGCGTATTCCAAAGTAAACAGGTCTTTAAAAAAACAGAACAAATGGTTTTTTCGGCAAAATCAATTTATTTTATTGAAAATAGTCTCCTTCTGCTTGCAATACAGCTTTTTGCACGGTCCAAAAGCATGTCGAACGAGTGTTTTAGCTCGTTGGCCGGTATGGCCGCCAGTATGCCGGTGCAAGCCTTTTGAATGGCCTCTACGTCTGCATAACGCTTTTCTTTCATGGGCAAATGCATTTTTCCGAAAAGGAAGAAGTCGCACGGTGCCATATCAGGTGAATACGGGGAGTGGTTAATCGTTAAAATGTGATTTTTGGTCAAATTATCGTCCTTCGAATGTTGGATTCTGAGCAATTTTTGGTCGTCTGTCAATTTGTGGGAAACAAACCGTGAACACACCATTCCTAAGCCCAAATGTTCAGTCAAAATGCGATAAATCGATGTTTTGGAGATGTTCAATTCCATTTCCATGAACTTCAATTATGACTTCGGCTGATTTTTAATGAATTCAAGCACAGTTTCGATGGAATTTCCGGTGATCACGGATCTTGATTAGCCCACATGTTGATCGTCATTTATGGCCTCACAACCACTTTAAAAACGTTGAAACCACTCATGCACTCTGCTAGTTTTACCAATTTTAGAACAAAATTTAATGTTTTCTCTTTTTTCGAAGCT
The DNA here is from genome assembly GCF_024586455.1 of Bactrocera neohumeralis. Taxonomy (NCBI): domain Eukaryota; kingdom Metazoa; phylum Arthropoda; class Insecta; order Diptera; family Tephritidae; genus Bactrocera; species Bactrocera neohumeralis. The sequence goes on from NC_065923.1 coordinate 51,202,016, forward strand.
CCTTTTCGCACCGATAACACAAACATACTGACACCTAAACGCAATAACTTCATGTCATGAAATTCTCACTGGACAATCGATAAAGATAGCAGATTCTAACGCACCTGTCGACATATAGACGGCGCCACCAGGGGCGCTAAATTCAAAAAGTCCTGTTTACTTTGGAACGCACCTTGTAGTAGCCTGAGGTTTCATCGTATAATTTAGCGTAGAAATTTATGTTAGTTAGGAGAATATAGAGCGGTGTAAGTAGTATATTTTTTATTTTATACAGCAGCGCTGAGTGCCAGACATTTTCAGTGCTTGCCGAAAATCTAGGAAAATCCCATAACAATACTTATTTTCCTCCAGCTTCTAAGTCCATCCATCTCTTTACGATAACATGGTCCCTGTGTATCGCACATTTTTCCTAAATCGTTGATCTGGAATAATCGAATGTGTTTCAAGCTCTGGCAGCAATAAGATAACTCACTTTCTTGGCTGTTTGGCGTTGTATTATTGTAATTTCAGAATATTTCCCCTTCCGGGTGTAAAAGGTTCAACCTACACTGCTGAAAAAAAGTAATACCAAAAATAAGAGACAATTCTTACAACAGTTTTTGATTTTGGTTCATCGTGACCTGGGGACTTTGAACTTTATACACTTGAAATTTCGGAATGGATCTCTGTAAGCAGATACATACATCTATTTTATATGTACATTAGGCATGGACAGTCTGGTATTGACTTGGCTTTGGATGTGATCAGTTCCGTGTTCAGATTTAGTAGTTAGATTTTATGTATAGATACTATAATAAATGCCTCGGTGAAGAGTATTTATAATAGCTTCGAGGCAGCCGAAATTAACGCTTTATGCTGATCATTTTGATATTTATCTCCATTAGTTCTCGGTATTAAGAGCAACCATTAGGTGAAAAAACTATTATATTCTGCGCACAACATCTTGCGAGAATATAACGGCAAGCAACTCAGTAGGGAAGTAGACAGCTTTGCAAAGAAACTCTATTTGCTTAAGTAATTTAAACCAATACAACAAAAAATTACTGGTATTTTCTTTTTCTTAATCCGGAAAGTTTCATCATTACCTTGTAACCACCGAAGTCCGAAAATTGTAGGAGGCTCGGATGCCGAAAAAAGCGAAATGCCATTTATGGTAAGTCTTATGCGACGAGGAGGACACTTTTGTGGCGCTAGTATTTTAAATGAGCGGTGGCTTGTGACGGCGGGCCATTGTGTCTGCAATGGATTAAACAAGATATTTCAAGCATCACAGATACAAGGTGTTATAGGTCTTCACAGTATATCACAATATCTTAATGGTAATTCAGCCGAAAAATCGACTCCTACTCGCATTAACTTTAAAAGTATTATACCTCATCCAAAATATGAATGCACCAACGTAAAACATGATATTGGTATGCAAAATTTTTTTTTCAATTTACTCATACTTAAACGTTATGAATCTACTTTGTAAATTAGCTCTACTTCAGTTGGATGAACCTTTAAAATTTACAGACGGTGTCAAGCCAATATGTGTAAGTGTTGAAAATCCTCTTATAGCATACGAAAATCAGTTAGCGATTGTATCTGGTTGGGGATGGACAAATGAGAATCAAGAAGAAGGCCACAAAGCAGATATTTTAAAAAAGGTTGCTGTGAAAATCTGGAACAATAATAGTTGCGAGAAATCTTATAAAATAAATGGGAAGCCCAGCAGCATAATCTCAGACACCCAATTATGTGCAGGATTCAAAAACGGAGGAGCAGATTCTTGTTGGGTAAGTAGAAAAGCTGTGGATGTATGTATGTACTATATGTATGTATATATTAACACAAGAAATAAAAACTAATCAACAATTTAGGCTGATTCTGGCGGCCCACTTATTATGAAAGATAAAATATTAGTTGGAATTGTTTCCACGGGAATCGGATGTGCTAGACCTGGACTTCCGGGGATATATACACGAGTCGGCAAATATGTTGATTGGATTGATTCAGTTTTAAAGAACGCTAACGCTCTCTAAAATGTACTGTGATATTAGTACAAACATTACCATGAGTATTTTGCATGTGATAAAAATGTCTAGATTGTAACTTAACTTATACATAGTACCTGAATTTGTAATAATAAAATTGTCTAAATACCGCTTCCTATTGTAAAGATATTTAAGTATATGCAATTATAGTTGTAAATAAAATACACCCCGATGTATATATGTTTACGTCAACCGCAAGTAATGGTTTGTGAGTTTTGAAAAAGTAATTTAAACGGCAAGGTTCTGGGAGAAATTGTGGTGAGCTGTTTCTAATAACTAAAAGTAACTAAACGATGAAAAAATGAAGCAAAAAATCAAATGAAATAGTTATTTGCTTATTTTGTATGTACTCCTCTATTTTTTGCAGTGTTTGTGTTTGATTCTAAAAATAGAAAAAACTAAAAATAAGGAAACTGAAAACGGAGCATCTAAAAATTTTAGATCTTAATATTAAAAATTTTAGATTAAGAGTACAGTTGCTGAAGTACGCCGATAATATTGGTAATATTCACCTCAACACCGCGCCGTTAGATTTGCTTTCTCCAGACTGGATAAAGAAACGAAACAAATGGGTCTAGTACTGAACGAGGGCAAGAGAAATATCTCCTGTCATCAAACTAACACTCGTAGTCGGCTCCCACGTCACTGTTGACAGTCATAACTTCGAAGTCGTAGACAATTTTGTCTATCTTGGAACCAGCATTTACACCAACAACAACGTAAGCCTCGAAATCCAACGCAGAAGAACTCTTGCCAACAAGTACTACTTCGGACTGAGTATGCAAAGACCAAACTGTACAAGTCACTCATCATCCCCGTCCTGCTATATGGTGCAAAGGCATGGACGATGACAACATCCGATGAGTCCGCGCTATGAAGAAGATTTATGGACCTATGCACATTGGCAACAGCGAATACGGTAGTCGATGGAACGATGAGTTGTACGAGATATAAGACGACATTGACATCTTCTTCTTAATTGGCGTAGACACCGCTTACGCGATTATATTAACAACAGCACGCCAGTCGCTTTGTTGACATTGACATAGTTCTGCGAATTAAGAGAAACTTGAATCTCCTGGCGCGCTGTTGGTAAAGTCGGCTATAACCGCGAAAGCGGTGTCTACGCCAATAAAGAAGAAGAATATTAATATGGAACTAACATGTTATTAGTATTGTAAAGTAAAAGTCAGCTATAGTTCACATATTCGACATTTGAGGGCCTAAAAGGATATGCTCTGATTTCGACAATTTTAAAACGTGAGTTGGTAAACCCTAAAAGTACTCTGTATAATTAAAATTGTTTTTTCATCTTTTTTCATAACGTAACATACCAATGTCAGAATAATGTTGAGCACCAATTTTGGTTTAAAGCAGAGTCTCCCGAGTACGCACGAGGTATACAATTTTCCTAAAGGTTGTTATCATTGTATTATTTTTACAACAATTCTTGTAAAGCCCCTTGGCTACTTAATGCTTCTTTCCTTAGCAAGTTATCGCGCTTTCATTAGATTTCCAGACTAATTCTCTTCAAGTTGGATAGCTTTTGATGTCGTTGCAGTCGTATATCTCCAGTGCTACCAATCACATTGTGTCATACCATATAGTATTGGAAAGGTGAGATTTTAAGCTTCATTTAAATTCGGGAAAATTTAAAAAAAAGTTACAGCTGTTAAAAAATGAGTGTAAATAATGAAAAAATTCACTATATTTTGAAATTTTTGTATAAAAAAGAGAAGAATGCCACGCAAGCCACCAATGAAATTTGTGAAATTTACGGAGACGATGCTGTATCAAATCTTGTAGCACAATAATGGTTCGCTCGCTCCGTCCCAGAAATTTCGAAATTTCGATTTAGCGGAAAAATGGCAAAAAGTGGTCGAGCAAAATGGTACATATTTGTTTATTTATTTATTATTATAAATATAAAAAAATAAGTTGAAGTTTGATTAGAAATACGAAAAGACTTTTTCAACTACCCAATATTTCTTTTGCTAATGTTTATATTAATGTAGCTAGAGAAATTACATTCATTTGAGTATTTACAATTAATAATTAATTTTAGGCAACCTGCCGTCAGCAGATGTTTGCAACTCAAATAACAAAGGCATTAAAAAATAATTTAATTAACATTTTAATTAAATACTGGACACATTCAAACGAATTACATATATTTGGAGAAATATGGCTTATTAACATAAAAACAGCAATGCGAAGCAAAATATTGAGGAACTCTCATCTTTGCCAAGCAACAGTCGCCATTTTTTTTAGAAAGAAACACTGAAAGCAAAGCGTTCATTCTGGCTTAGCCTTTGCTTTCTTCGTTTCTTTAATAAAATATGAATCGTAAAACAAAACCCAAGAAAGTTCTATGTGAATGGGCCATCTATGTATCCATGTATCTGCGACAATTGTCCCATTAACAACACAATTATTTATAATTTCCGAGAATTATAAAAAAATATATGATATGTAAAAGAAAATTGCGGTTTATTTAATTATGGAATGTCCACCAAGAATATACAGGGTTTGTCCGGAAAGTAATAGGACTGCGTCGATTTAAAAAAAAAATATTAAACCAATCGTGACAATTCTTTAAAAACTTTCAAGTGCACGCTGCTAAGATCCCCACTGTCCCCTCCCAACCTAAACTTGGAACAATAGAAATGCCCTATCACTAAAAGAAACAATCCTAAACAAACAAACATCAAAACAAAGGAAATGTATCTAACAAACAATATACATATATAAGTTAACAAAATAAATATTTTGTTATACAGTGTACTGTACTAAGCTTAAGAATGCTCAGGAATGCTGGTTCAAAATTTGGCAAATGCATCACGTCATCTTTACCGCTACCCACTACAAGAACGTCAAACTACAATTAAAGAATTTAATGACGCTACCAACACGCCACTAACAATATGCGTCGCAGCCGACGTCTCACTCCGCCGGCGCTTAAAATATTAATTTGGTAATAATATAAGCTTAGATTTAAGTTTCACCTTTAATTCAGCTGTTCACTCTGCTAGTTGGATATTACTTCAAAAAGATAAAAAGTAAAATTAAAACAATGTAAGTTAACTGGCGCCCAACGAATTGGAGAAGGAGCCTGCAGTGGATTTTTTTCAATCACATAGCCGAATTAACTGTCCATCTGATCTCTTACCCATTCATGAGAAAGAGAAGCGTGCGAGAAAGTGCCCATCGGGGGAACCTTAGTAATGACGAAACGGATTAAACGGGACACTTCTTCCAGTCATACACGTTTTAATGTAAGATATAATTTTAAAAATTATAATTTTGATTTTGCATTATTCAATTAACTAATTAAGTGAAAAGTGTTAAAAAATATCGTCTTTTATCAGTAACGAAAAATTTGTCGAATAAGTTGTTCATTTCACAAAAAAGTGTATACGGAAAATCTTAGTTGAACACAAAAAAAAAATAAAAATGAAAAATGATGTAAAAGTATATTCCAAAAAAGGGGGGGAAAGTTCAAGATTCAATATAAAATAAAAGCAAATTTAGCTGACGAGCTATAATAAAATTCTACAAAATAATCCTTATAACAAAATAAAATACAGTTATAAATTAAAATTATAATATTATGTTGAAAATCAATAGAAAATAAAACCACAAAAAAAAAAATTCTAGTCCTTATAATAAAATTCAAACTAAAAATCTCTGCGATTCACCACCTTCCAACCAATATACCAAAAAACAAAAAGAATAATAAAATAAGAATATAATATATAATAAAATAGATAATCAAAATGACTAACCCAAGTAATCTTATTCGTCCACCAATAATAAATATCCCATCCGTACCCCATTCTGCTAATACACTAATTATAGAGCAAGTAAATGCAACACCAGAATTATAATAGAAGCTCTGATTAGAAGAATAGTGAGAAATGTATGCCTCACCGAGGACATCAGGCAAACTAAACATAACGAACTCAACTGAACAGATGAAGTAATTAATAGCGAATATAGGCAAAATATTGATGAACTAGACAAGATTCCTAACGTAGTTCGCCTGCCTCAGAGAATTTTCGGGAAATCCAATCGAATACAGCTCTTGGAAGAAGAGTGGTGATAGAATTTTAAAGTTATTTGAACCTATCAGAGGAACAGCTAAATATTTTGGTACTATAAATTCTATAAGAAATAAAATAACTAAACTGGAACAGAATTTCACGTTGTTTGACTCTGCATTATGCAGATAAGCGAGATCTCAGCACACTTAAGTACCAAACGGTGGAACAATTCTATCAAGCCTCGTATGAACATTTGTCTCTTATTTTGAATAAAATTTCGTGTATGGATATCGGCAGTGAATCCGTGAACGTCCTAATAGGCGCATACCGTGATTAGGCCAGACATAGCAGCAAGATTGGAAAAAGGCTAAACACAAGCTTACCACCACTTTTCTCCTGTAGTTCACACCCCAAAACATTTAACCAATATCGAGATAATTCTCAACCATTTTACTCGCCATAAATACCTCAAAGGATATTCCAACCAAATAGACCTTACAACCAATACCGTTACGGAAATAATGATCCTAAATTTCCGCATCAATAATTCAGAAATCGAAAACGAAGAAGATAATTATGAACAGACATTAATTGAATACACGAACAAAACAAAATTTATAAACGAGATATTTCCTAACGAATCTGAAGACTTTACAGACATACACTTTTTTAAACTAAGCAATTCATCACTATGTGAATTGCTCAAATTCCTTATCGATACTGGCTCGAACAGTAAGTACATATGTAGAACCAAAACATGTTCAAAAACCCATTCCTAATAAAAATATATTCTACGTAAATTTAATAGCAGGTAATATTAAGATAACTTACCATACAATGGTAAATTTATTTAAACAAAACGATTTCAATATAAAATTATTTTTATTGCCACCTTTAAAATTTTTCGACGACGGAATGATAGCCTAAAGGAACTATCCGCCATCATTCATACGAAATAAAATTATATGACTATTTGCAATAACTATAAAATTATTTGCTGACCCAAACGAAAAGCTTACATTCACAACCATCGTAAAAGATGAAATTAGAATTAATTAGAAAAGCCATATCGGCATATTATCAACATTCCTGATCGTTATCCCATACCCGACATCAGTAACGTACTTTCAGAACTAGGAAAAAGTAAATTATTTTCCGTGATATACCTTAAAAGTGGATTTCATCAAATAACTCCTTAAAGAGAACGATAAAGAAAGACTGGTTTCTCCGTAAAGAAAATTTACGAAACTATCATTCGGAAAAATGACCATCAATTTTTCAACGTATCGACTCGTTATCGATTATAGGAAACTCATTACCGTCAACATTCCTGATAGTTATTGCAAATCCTAAAATATCGAAACTATATTTCGAACTTTACAAAACACTGATATGATATGGTGCAAATCGACAAATGTGAATTCTTGAAAACAGAAGTCGAATTCCTTGGTTTATTGTATCGCAAAATGGTATTACGTAAACGTCACTTCTTCAGTGTTACTTTTTTAATGTTCCAACCCAAAAAACTATATTAGGCAATAAAAACACTTCCCGTGTACAAGAACCATAAAAGATACCTCAGGTCATTTTTAACACCTGGACTGTTTGGTTTATATCGTCGTTTCATAAAAGATTGCGCCAAAATGACGAACTCACCCTTAACATCCCTTTTAAGGGGAAGAAGGACATATGTACTTGTATATCCAAAAGACTTTCGAGAAGGAAATACCTTAACCTTTCCGAGAAAAAATCGATATATTCCAAAAGGTAAAAAATTCTCTATTGTCAGAAGACGTTAGCATATCTTATCCCGATTATAATAAGGAATTTCACTTAACGACGAGCGCATCAAAATACGCTATTGGTGCAGTATTAACACAGGAAGATATACCCATTATATCCATTTCGAGAACCCTTAGTAAAACAGAGCAAGCATATGCCACAAACGAGAGAGAAATGCTAGCTATTATTTGGGCTCTGAAATGTCTTCGAAACTGCTTATAGGTACAGACAAAGTAAAGATCTTTACAGACCATCAGCCATTAACATACGCCTTATCTAACAAAAATTCTAATTCTAAAATGAAGCGATGGAAATCAATTTTAGAAGAATACCGTTACGAACTACAGTACAAACCCGGAACTATCAATAAAGTTGCAGATGCTTTATCTCGTCCCCCTCGCAATTCGCATATCAACTCTATGACATTGACGCAGAACAGCGACGAAAGCTCCTCACAGAATTTAATACCATTTGCCAATGTACCGCTTAACGTATTCAAAAACCAAATCATTCTCAATGTAGGAAATAATACTGACTATAAGTTTGAAATTCCATTCTTATACCTATCATCGTCACACTATTGTCAGAAATTAGCAATATCTTATCATATTATAATATTGGAAAATTGGAATGGCGGTAAGAATTGTGTGACGACGAGTTTGTCAAAATACGCTATTGGTGCAGTATTAACACAGGAAGATATGCTTTGAATATATCCATGACGGTCGAATTAAGGGGCTAAAACAGAGCAAGCATATGCAAAAAACGAGAGAGAAATTTTTTTTTTGCTATTATTTGGGCTCTATATATTCAAAAATATGCTTTGAAATCGGTACGTGACAAAGTTAAAGAGTTTTACAGACCATCAGCCATATAACGCCTATATCTAACAAAATTTAATTTAAAATGAAGCAATTTTAGAAAATAACATTACGAACTACAGTACAAAATTGGCCGAAAATCAATTAAAGTTGCAGATGCTTTATCTTTGCCCCCTCGCAATTCGCATATCAAAATGACGTTGAAGAACAGCGACGAAAGCTCCTCACAGAATTTAATAACATTTTTTTTTTTGAAAACTACCGAATTTTGGATATTATTCAAAAATCGTAGTTCATTGTAATAGGAAATATATTTACTTTACTAAATTTTGAAATTTTTTTCCCCACCTAATCACCGTCACCAGCAACTGACGTAACTTTCAACGAAGGAAAATTAGCCAATATCTTTAAATCATATTTGAAGCAATGGGTCACTAATGGCCTCATAAAAGACGAACGAACACTAGGTATAATACATAAGATTTATGCCCAAATACTGATCACTAGAAAATTAGTAAGAGATTTAACAAATTCAGCCGATCAAAATAAAGAAATTATTAATGAACATAATCGTGCCCACCGAAATAGCGAAGAAAACAAGTTGCAAATTCTAGAAAAGTTCTGTTTTCCACAAATGAGAGCCAAGGTTAAAAAAATCGTAAAACAACGCAGAACATGTAAACTTAATACATAAATACGACCGTCATCCTCTTAAACACGCCATTCAAAGCACACCAATACCTGAGTACCCCGGACATATTGTCCATATCGATATTTACCACACAAACAAACAGCTCATTCTTACCGCCATTGATAAATTTTCGAAATATGCTCTTATAAAACTAATTAAATCACGAGCGGCAGAGGATTTGAAACAACCTCTTAAAGATATCATAATTTTATTAGGAACACCAAAAGTTATTATATTCGACAATGAAAAATCATTTAATTCCAGTCCAATCACATTCATGCTGACTAATCAATTCAATATAGAGATTCACAAAGCTCCACCCTACAAAAGCTGTTCGAACGGTCAAGTTGAGAGATTTCACCTTACTCTTACCGAAATAATACGTTGCCTCAAATCAGAAAATACGCATGAATCGTTTGAGGAACTCCTAGATAAATTTTGAGTACAACAACTCAATCCATTCAACAACCGGTAAAAACCCTCTCGAGCTTTTCTTTGGCCAATGAACAATAATCGATCCCAAACAAATAGAAATAAATAGGCAAGAAAACGTGAAGAGGCTACTAACCAAAACAAAACGCGCATGAAGAATTACGACATATGTAGGTGACACAATTTATGTAAATATAAATAAAAGATTAGGAAATAACCTAACTTCACGATATAAAGAAGAAATAGTTGCAAAAAGCTTTAACAATACTGTCCTCACCAAATCAGGTAACACTGTCCATAAAAATTTAATTTTTTACTTTAAATAAAAAGATAAAATTAACGAAAACTACAAAAATCATATGCATCCAAATTAGAAAAAAACGTTAAAATAAATAGAAGATAACTTTGCTATCAAAAATAAAACTAATACCATGTTCAGACCGACACTTAATCACACGATTTCGGCTGTTGAATGGATTATCCCACTAATCTTAAAAATTTATCAAGATTTCGCCATACAAAAATGACAGTTCCAAATCACTTCATTGAAATGATTTGAAACTGATCCAATTGCAAAAGGGGCCGACGCCCCGGACGCAACGTCTTGGGGGCGGCAATATGGTATTTTTAATAACTCCAGTTCAAAAGAGGACTCTAAAATTCCTGCGAATTGTGTCAAAAGTGTACTAGATATAAGGCGAAAATGCGTTTTTTATATGGCTTTTAATAAGATGTCTTGTAAATTGATTATCAATTTGCTCAAAACCCAACATTGAATTTAATGACGCTACTAACACGCCATTTTGCGTCGCTGCCATCGTTCGCTCCAAAATGTTAATTTGGTGATAATATAAGCTTAGATTTTTTTAATTCGGCTGTTCACTCGGCTAGTTGGATATTACTCCAAAAAGATAAAAAGTAAAATGAAATAAAAAGTAAAATTAAACCAAAGTAAGTTAACTTATATAAACAAACCTAAACAAATAAATATAAATAAAAGTAAGAACCATGTAATAAGTTAGTCTCAAGAGTTTTAATAAAGAGTACATTTCGGTACAGCTCAAATTATATTCTTTTGACTAATTTTTACTTCATGGAAAAAGTTGATTCGCACACCAGTCACATTGTCGGTGTTTGTCGAAGTCCTCAGGTCTCCCAACACGATCTTCATCAGCGACCTCTTCCTCGACTCTCCAAAAAGGCCTGGTGCTAAAACACACACATCGCGTACATTTAACAAATGCTGCATTTCGGCTTGCACCACTCACAGAAACCAGTCGCGCGAAAATATTTGTCCTGATTCTCCAGGTGCTCGGAGACAACTAACCAGCCGCTTGTTCGTTAGCTAGGAACGCCCTCTACCGAATACAGTCAATGCGCGCACGCTCCGAAGTACAACTTCAAACGTGTTTTAACTTATGTAAAGCTTAACTCCACGGTGCTCAAAAGCACAACGGATCAATACAATGCGTCGATCAGCGCCCTGAAAATTGGGTAAGTTTTCAGTACCAATTGGCAGTGCGGTAAGGACACACTAACCACCTTGGTAGGGCTCCGAAGTACAGTCGCGGCGGGTGAAAATCAGTCCTATTGCTTTCCGGACAAACCCTGTATATATACAGACATGCACATAAGTATACGTCTTGCTCGCTGTGTAACGGAGATAAAGAGATGGCCAACTGATGTAATGTCTCTTAAAATTGAGAGCGCAAATCGCCTATCCAACTTTGACTGACTCGGGTAAGTTGGATGCAATTAGAACGGTTGGCAAGACATTATTAAAATTCTGCCAAAAAAATTGTGAACAAAGAGATTTGTAACCGCCGTTCAAGATCACCATTAAAACCAATGAAACACGAAATTTCAAAGTGGTTGATGAATTGTTTTGCGACCTGATGCTTCTAATTTAATATTCAATTGAAAACGATACTATTTGGCAACTAATGAGTTTAATTCACTTTATTCCACTTATAGTTGAAAAATTAGTTGGTTTAATATACCATTAAATTAAAAAAAAATAAAAGATTTCAATAGCTACTTCATACATTAATCGTTCAATACATAATAATTTTTAATACTATCCTATTTAATATTGGGTGTTTTAAATTAAATTCCCAAAAATTAGTAGTTATATAAAGAAATTTTAGACGCTCTCACATTGACATAAGTTGGGTACTCTTTACCACTTCTGGGTAGTCAAAAAGCAACTCATTTACTCTAGGTTGTTATATCGACGGTAAATATGAGTTAGAGAACTGCAGCGATGCGCTGCAACAAAGAGTACATCGATGCTTATTTGTATATTTTGATACCCCTTCAACATGTTTCCACTAATCGAGATAGATATAGGATTATATACAGATAGGTTCTGTAATACTCCTCCGAGTGAATTTTAAGCAAATCCACTTTCATTCCGACATGCGGAGTTTTATATTTCACTATAAAGTTTCCACATTTTTTTCAAAATGAATTTCGAGAGTGAAATGAGTATTCTGAAAAACAAATTTTCAAGAAAATATTCAATACTCATAGAGACATGGCCCGAAGCTTTGTGAAGGATGACAAAAATAAAAAAGTGGTTTTCAAACAGAAATAAAACGTTTTTATAATTAAAAATGTAGCTTTGTTATAAAGATAGACGTTTGCTATTATGTTTAAAAACTACATCGGTTATCTAGCAAACCAGAGCAATCTACAATGCAGATGGGCACAGTCCAGTTGTTGCGCGCAATGGCGAATTAACTCATTCAGGTCTAAATCGATACTGTGTTCCATAGTGGCAAAGCGTCTTCGGTGCGCACTTTACCACGCCTCTGAGGTTACGGATTCTCCGCTAGTGTAAGCTTGTTGCGAAAACGATCCATAGTTTCTCCAATTACCGATTTGTTGGGCGATTTTCGACGCAGTGCGCGAGGCGCAAATAAATGTGTGGTGAGCCATTTAACAAATTCAAATGAACCGAAACCAATCATTTTTCTGCATCCACTTCATCGTCCTTAACAATCGTTGCATATGTGCATACTTAACGCACTCGTTTGTTATTATTATTTTGATGTATTTTATTTTTTTAATAATTTAAAAACTTTCATTCAATTGTGAGACAGAAAAGAAACGAAAATGAACAAATTTCCCGTTTTACGGAGCACCAAAACCGTATTCATTAGTTTTTGTATTCATTTTAGATTCCACTTTCACTCGGATTCCAGAACCTGCCCATTAAAGTTGCTAAAATAAAATAAAACACAAAAATTTAATCTAACTAGGTTTGGCTTTATGAAATAGCAAACCTTACTAAACACACTAACAAACTACACAATCGGTGAATAAACGTGGCCGCCACGAGTTGTCAAAATCATGTCATCCCTATTGGTAGACACTATATATATGATTGACTATTTGTCCATCTGTCCGTACAAGCGATAACTTTAGTAAAAATTTAGATATCTAGATGAACTTTGATACACATTTTCATTGGCGCCCAAGAGGGTTGGTATTTCAGATCGGATCATAGCCATGAAAACAGAACAATCGCACTATAACTAAGCCCCCAATAAGACATAAGGCTGATATTTAGTACAACGAATTGCAGAAGGACACCTATGATTGAAAAGATTTAAGTTGAAGTGGCCCACTCTCTAAAGAGTTTTGTGTGCATATGTATCTCCCAAACTTCAAGCTATATTAACCAAATTCACTCAGAGCAAATCTTTTTGGTATCCCTACCCCGCCTGTGAAAATGGGTCAATTCGGATAATTACACTGGTTACTTTCCATAAAACTGTTTGATTGTAAATCATTCGATTTACTCGAACAATGAATGTTTTACTAACACCTGACGGTATTACCCGGCTTTGGTTCTCGTAAGTTGCAAAAGTATGAAATGTTCTGTTATACCCGAACTTACTGCTTCCTTACTTGTTCTTACTTATATATTGAAAACGCTCAACGAAATATGTACGTACTGGTGGTTGTTTTTAAACTCTTGCAACATGTTGCTACAGCCTATAAAAGCAAGCTGTAACCTGAGTAAAAATTGAGATATCGTAATGAAACTTGGTACACATGTTCCTTACCACAATAACCAAATTCGATCTGAACAAGTCTCTTAAGCATCCCCACCGACACAGTTAAAATGGATGAAATTGGAAGACAACTCCGTCCACTCCCCTTACAACGGTACTGTTAACAGTGCGATAAATCAATAACTAAATACGACAGGGACATACAATTTTACACCTGAGACAGTATGAAAAACCTTTATAGAAGCCGATATAAAAATTTACGATGGGAGTGGCACCGCCCACTTTTAGGTGAAATCACACTGATTTCAATTGAATTGGTGCATGACATTCTCCTTACATTCCTATGTTACAGTGCACAAATTGACGAAAATCAGACTACAACCATTTGATTGTTTTCTTCTCAAAAATAATAATATAACAAGATAAAACTTTGCATGAATAATGCCGTTGCAGTACTACCTTATGACCAAAATTTGTCCAAATTAAAATTGTTCTCTTTTGGATACCTACAGTTGACTTTTTACCGTAAATATCGGTAAAAAGATATATAATAAAATTCAGTCAGAACTCTCTCCTAACAATAGTTTGCCTGTGTGTTAAAAATAGGCTGAAACGAGTCTTCTCTAATCTTCCATATATGGATGACTTCAACATATGAGGTCGGCCAGCTGAAAGAAAATAGTGTTTCACTCATAACAGTGTATCTTTGTGCCTAAAATAGATAAAATTGGGCGAAAATTTCACCTAACCGCTATATAACTAATATCAGAATTTTCGAACATCTGGCTGAATTTACACCATATGATTGCTGTTTGTATATGAGGTACCTTAATGAAACCCAGGGAACATTTTATAAGTTCCATATGTGGCATGTTAAATGTGGTATTGGCAAAATTAGATAAAATCGGGTCGATACTACCGCAACTACCATATATTTCGTATAATGATTTTACATATTTGAAAATATGTTTTCAAGTATACCTTAGCCCGTCCCTTCCTCCATTATCCACAAATCTAATATAAAGAATTTCGATCCTCTGATTGGTGTTTTCCACATTAACTTAACTTAATATATTAAGTTTAGGCTGAAGATATTTTTAGTATGATTTTAGCTGACTCGAACTAAGAAATAGCAATAAAACGAAGTTTAACTATTTCAAATATACATTAACATAAAGTTCTGCCACCACCTTAAGGAATTTTCCAAGCTTTGATTCTTGCCAGTTTCAAGAGTATAAAATGTAAAATGTTCGGTTGCCACCGAATTTAGCCCCTCCTTACTTCTTAATCATTGAAATATTTTACTTAGCTCAGTGTGCATTTCGTTATATTTACTATAATACACTTCTACTACTCACTTACGCTGAGCAACGACACAGTAAAGAATCTCTGAGTACTTGTGTTCTTCTTTGTTCGAACGTAAAAAAAATACCCAAGTAAGCATGATTATTGATTATCATTATTGCGGTGCACCGCTTCAATTATCTTGTGTGTATGTATATACATACAGTGGCCCAAAAAAGTCTAAACCTCCGCTGAAAATTGCAATTCAAAGCCATGGCAATGGAACCACAAAATACCTACCAAACAAACTCTAATTTAATGAAGAGCAAAAAGATATTTTGACCAATTTTTATGACATCACTGCCGTCCAAAATGACTACTTCCATATTGACTGAGACATGTAAGTCCTTGTGGCATTTACAGGAGCGCAAATTCGGTGTGGGATTCGTGGTAGAAGAGAGACTCCGTCGCCGTCAAAATGGCAAAATGGAGTGAATCTGTGCAGCATTATTGAGACACTGATGGATGCAATCGAAGATTTAATAACATACAGCAGCGGAGAAAAAAAAGAGGACACCTTAAAAATGTGCGATTATTTGATTTTATTTAAAAATGTGGACTTATATACATATATACAAATTTTCATAAAACTTGATTTATAAGCATAAGCATGATGATATAAGCATTCGAAATAAAAATAAATAATTTAGTTCAAAATAAATATTTCATTTTTTATTAAACTACTATGATACTTATAAAAAATGTTCTCAAAACTAAACGCGATACAATAAAAACTCGATTTTTTTTAAATTAGTAATATTAATAGAGACATCAAAAAATCTTGATTTAATATTTCATGGCACCTCCTATGTTTTTTATCACGGTTTTTATTCATTCGGGCATGGAATCAACTAACGACTGTAAAATTTGTGCCGGTATACCGTTATACCACACGTTTTCAATTATTCAGTCAAGTTCTGACAAATCCTTACTCTCTTCTTAGTTATCTGCGCTTTCATGATGTGCCAAAGATTTTCTATGGGGCTTATATCAGGACTGTTCCCAGGCTAGTCCAGTGATAAAACACCCAATTCTGCTAAATATTTTTTTATCTGAAAAAAAAATAAAAAACATATGTATTAACCATGTCTTTGTAAAAATGAAATGTTAATAAGGTTTTGTAATATAAAAAAATGTGACTTACCGATTCATCCTAAAAAATTATGTTATCAATATAGGAAAAGTGCTCTTCATTTGAAGGGTCCAGGTTTTCCTCTAAGATCTGTTGGTATTTAATGGCGTTAATATTTCCATCAATCAAGGCCAAATGTCCAACACCATGATAGGAAAAACACCCCAGATCATCCGACTCCCTTCCTGCCTGACGGTACGTTTGACACACTCAATACTGAAACGTTCGCCAACTCTTCTGCGAACGTACGACATTCCGTCTGACCCGAAGATGTTAATTTTGGACTCATCTGAAAATATTACTTTTCTCCAATCTTCATTGGTCCAGATTTTGTGCAGTTTCGCCCAATGGAGGCGTTTATGTCGCATTTTTACTGTCGATAGCGGTTTTTTGGCAGATCGACAGACAGTTAGTCCGGCTTCTTGAAGGCGCCGTCGTAGTGTTTGCGTACTGATTTCGGTTCCATTTAATTCCTGAACTTCGCTTCTGATGTCTTCAGCTGTTTTAAATCTGTTCTGAAAACTAATCCACTTAATATGGTGGTCATCCTTGGTAGTAGTCTTCTTCGGGCGTCCGGAACCCGTTTTGAGTTTTAAAGATTTTGTCTTCGCATATTTCTGAAGGAAAGCACCGACAGTACTTTTGCTAAAATTTATTTTACCACTAATTTCACGTGTACTCAAGTACAAGTAGTTGTGATTGCAAAGCCAAAATTGTGGCTTTATCAACTTCAGTCAGTTTTGGACTTTTTCCACATTTCATTTTATTTGCAGCCATGTGTATACTCAGGAATATAAATAAAAGCGTTTTATTGTAGCTGAATAATGTACTTACTAAAATAAATACTTACTTGTATAATAAAGTTTGATCTGTTAATACTACATCGATTTAAAGTAAAATAAATAAAGTAAATTTAAAGTAAAATAAAATAAATTTAAACTACAACTAAGTGTCCCGTTTTTTTTTTTTTGTCCGCTACTGTATAGATATGGAATGAAGCTTTGGGGTATTCTAAAATCCCACTGTCAGCTCTCCGATGGCATCTGCAAACTCAGAACCTTCTATTGATTTGAGTGAAATAACAAACTTTATGCCATACAAATACAGTACTATCTCCATTGAGCCATATCATAATACCGCAGCCTTCACCATCGCCTCTTTGCACAGTCTCTTGCAAACCTTTTCTATCAATTTTTTCACGGGCCAAATATCATCGCATGGAGATTCATTCACTACAGCGTCACGGCCTTCATCATCGTGCTCTACGCTAGTCCCCTCACACTCACAAATAGTAACGCAACAGGTTAGAACACTTGCACGTCATAGATATAAAATATTTTAAGCTATTGACGTGTTCAATAGATGATCGACCAAACAATTCTATTCTAATTAATTTGGAGAAATACTTAAAAGAGGAGGAGGATGGAGTCATGTGTAGAAGTTCACGTAAGTGAGGAAAGTTCTCTGATCGCCATTCAATTGGGAGTGGCCAGAAACGATTCTTTTACATATGATTCAAGCAGCTCAGGACTTCCGGTCTTTGACCAAATATCTTTTGGGTAGCCTAAGAACAACCGTTTGAAGGCGAGCTAAGGTGAGAAGGCGAAACATCCCCTCTGCAGGATTGTGCACTACAAGCTAAGTTTCGCACCCTCATCTGTGCAGCAATAAATGCAAATCAACAGACACAAAGAAGGTTCGACGTCGAGAACAGACAGCCGAAAGATTTTCTACACGGCTTGTTCTCCGGCTCTCTCAGAGCACTCATCTACAACTCGGTATAAGGGAACTGTGATGAAATTTTACACTGATGGAATAATGGCTAAAAGTGGTCGCCCAAAATGGTGCATATTTGTTTATTTATTTATTATTATAAATATAAAAAAATTTGTAAAAATTTGATTAGAAATACGAAAAGACTTTTTCGACTACCCAATATTTGTTATCAACTCAAAAGTTTTAATAATGTAGGAGATAAATCACTTCAAAGTCAAACCATCTCCTTGTATTTTTAGTTCACTGTGTGTATTTTTTATACATGATTCAATATGTAACTTGATTTAAATAAAATATGTAACTTGATTAAAAATCCAAATAGCTTAAAATCATAAATGAAGTTTTTATTAAATAAGACCTATTTGCACAATTAACCTGCCTGCCAAACGGTACCATTTTTCTTCGTGTTGAGTTGGAATGAAAAAAAATTTAAATTTCTGTAAATTTAAAAAGTTTATTACTGATTTTAATAGAATTTTAGGCAGCATTTTAACTTACTTCTATGATTCTTGTATGGTATATGCATATAAGTATGTATATGTATGTACAATATTATTTCGCTACATGAAAATTTTAAAGAATCTTTTGAGGATATTTTTTCTTTTCTCATAAAATAATTGTTATTGAGAATATCATAAGGATCTCTTCCAACCCAATTAAAAAGCTTGAGTAAATTACATCTTTCCTCTAACAATGCTCTTTTTATTTTAAAACTGGCATTCCATACATTGATTTCAAGCTCATTTTATGATCTTTTCGATACTAAATGACATCTTACAGTTAGTTGTATAAAAGGAGTAAACCTTGGCCTTATCTTTTCTGTAAGTATTATTATAAACCATCTTCATGATCAAGTGTTCAAGATTAAAACTCGACTTTAAAGAGAATCTCCTATGTACTTTTTAAATAGAGTGCATATTAAATGAAATTTTACTAATTAAAACATTATATTTTATAATTTAAAGTCCTCTCTTCGTGAATGCATATCGTTATACATACTTACATATGTATATACAAAATTTCTAACTTGTACTTAGGCTGTTTGTCCAAGGATGAAATGAAACCAATTGTCAGATATGCGTACAGAAATACACGAATTTTAATGAACCGCTGCAAAAACAACATGGAGGTAAAAATAATAAAATTATGTGTGACATATAAGTCAGAAAATATAATATTATTAATTAATATTTTGAAAATTTAAATTACTTTTTATTCTACTCAAAGCGACGGAGGTAACCAATTCACTACTATTTTTGTAAACTTTCACCTCGTACACCACCACATATTGAAAAACTTGTGCTTGTTTTTAAATGGTTGGAATGAATGTTGGAAGCATATAAGAGAAGCAACATACATAATTTCTGAATGCGTAATAGAGAAATGCACATATAGCTATGTATACATATATTTCTTATCAACTATGGGCAGCATTATTTGAAAAAAAAATTTTAAGGTAAGCGACTTTTTGATATTTTAATAGATTCAAAAGATGTTGTCAAGAAGATAAAAGATTAAATTGTATCTTCCTTCTAAAGAATTTATCACATATAATTGCAGAGAACGGAGCAAAACTCACAATGCGCTGCCGGAGATGAAAATCGAGTGGGATGATTTGTGTTGCGTTGCGAGATATTTTCACCAATAGTGATTCCAAGGTGGGTTGCTTATTTTCTGCTTTACTGTTGTAAAGACCAATTACTTACATTGTCTTGCGGCCTCAAGATTGTTTTGCCTTGCAATTAGCAGCGAATGATTTGGAATATACGAAAGATTTTCACACCAATAAGCGCATGCCCACGGCTCTGTCTTTTCTGTGTGTAATTAACGGAGTACACGAACTCTTTCAGATTATTATTCGATTATCTTTCGAAACAGGCTAATAAAACGCTGCTTTGTACGAAGCATATAGTGGAGGAGTTCCGTTCGCGGCTGAGGCATTCGAATGGTTGATTTGTGATACGCGTTTTTAGCTGACATTAACCTGAGCTGGTGTGCGCTCTGGCCGCGCAGAGTTTGGGCGAACTTGCTACAAAGATAGGTATGGCTGTGCAATGCTTAAATTGACTTTGTTCACCCCATTTTGCAGATATGGGGTCAAATAGCATCACATTGGGTGTATCGCGTCTAAAAGAAATCATTTAAATCTCAAATAAATCAAAATTCCTTCGCTAACTTTATTCCTTACTGGCGAAGCGGCGCGCGACATCAAGAAGGCTAACAATGTGTTGTACCATTTGAAGAACACCACTTTGGGGTTTCAATTAATAATATAAATCCTAAGCCGACAAACTCAAATGATCTCCAATAAACTATCCTGAAATGATCTTCAATAAAAAATTAACAACTCATTGCATTGTATCATAATTCTTACACTAATTTCTCTATTTTTTAAGAAACTTTCAACATCATTATTCATCCAAAATTTAGAAATACAATCGTAGTATAATCTTACTCTAACGCAGAGGACTGTCATCTCGGAAGATGAAGAACTCGTGTATGTCTATTATGAAATGGTCGATTTCAATCCAACATGCAATCCGACATGGTCGCTGTGTATCGAATTGAATCGCAAAGGTTTGACTGATAAAAAATTAACTATTGGTCCTAGACTCAGCACACAACCCTATGTAGGGGATGTTTCACCTTCTCACTTTAGCTCGCCTTCAAACGGATGATCTTGGGTTACCCAGTGAATACTGGGTTTAGGACCGGAAGTAAAATAATCGTTTCTGGCCACTCCCAAGTGAGTGGCAATCAGAGAACTTTCCTCACTTGCGTGAACTTCTAATCATTACTCCATCTACCGGCTTATACCGCTTAACCGTTTTCTACACCAGTAAAGAAAAATAATAGAGACTGTGCGTAAATCAATAGAGAAGGAAATTGATAGCGCGATTCTGTAAGCAGTCTCTAGTCACTATTTGAGACATTTTAAGGTCAAGTCTCAATTTGAGACTAGTCTCTAGCGTTAGTCTCAAAATATTGTCTCAAATTTGTGACCTGATAAGAACTCTTGTTTGCCATTTTTAATATACTGAATAGAGATCATCATAAATATTAATCGATTGTCTTTTTTTATATTTTGTAAACAACTCAAACACGAAAAAAATTGAAAATGAATCCATTTTATATAAAGTTAACAAAGACAACACATATTTTTATTAATTATTATGTTTTTTGACTATGTTATAGAAAATTTTATATTTTTTATCGACATATTTATTTTCACATGTAGTGTAAAAAAATGTCTGATTAATGAAATGTAATAGATTTTGTGACTGTCACTTATACCATGTTCAGACCGAGAATTTAAAGGGATTAAATTACATTTAAGCCCTTCACTAATCAGTCGGTTCTCACTGCCGTTGGAAAGATGAAAAACAGCTCTTTTTGCCATTCAGGAATTCACATCGCTTAATATTTATCAAAAGTAAAGATTGTCATTTAGTATTTTGAAATAAAAGCTGTCTTCTTTTAAATATTTTCCATATGTGACCTGGTCTACGGAAAGGGGGCTTAGGTGTCAAAAATTAATATCATTAATGAGATAAAGAGAACCTGACGAAACGAGTTGTAACAGTTGTTCCCCAGAAAACTAGTTTTCTCACGTTAGCTCCCTTTTCGTAGACCAGGTCACATATAATGGAAATAATGGCCGCATTTTTTCATTTGTTAAGTCGATTTTCAGGTGAAATTAGATTCATTGCTTTAAAAAAAATTGTATTTTTCACATTTTTTCTCTTTGTAGTGTCTAAATCAGCTGTCATAATGTAATAGATTTCGTATGCTGACAAGTAGATGGCGCAAAATCAGTGCACCGAGAGATTCAGCGTGGATCAGTTTTAAATCACTTCGATGAAGTGATTTTGAACTGTCAATTTTGTATGGCGAAATCTTGATAAATTTATAGGATTAGTAGAATAAACCACTCAGCAGCCGAAATCATGTGATGAAGTGTCGGTCTGAACATGTTATTACAAAATAGCATAATCGTCTCAAGTCACAAAAATTGTCTCTAACTTAAAATCTCAAATTTATAGACTTGTGACTGTATCACAGTACAGAATCGCACGGGAAATGTTTTCTAATCACTTACAATTTTTGGTTAGAAAATAGTTTTAGTAAATTAATACACTATTTTTTTAAATTATACAAAGTATAACAAAATAAATTAAATATAACCCATATATAAGCTTTTGATCAAAATAATAATTATAGTATAGTAAATGTTGCTAAAATTTTTATTGTAAGAAGCAAAATTCAGTTTGTAATATATATATGTATATATAGAAGTTAATATTTAAAATCTAATCTAAAATAATTACAAAAAATTTGTAAAAGTTTTGTAAGAAGAAAAATTTAGCTTTTAATGTATATATAAATGCCAATATTTAAAACTAATCCTGAGCAAATACCGAAAAATTGTTAAAATAGAAATGAAAGATATACCTAATATATATAAACATGTAAACTTCAAGAAACAAATCCATAAATAAATAGAAATAAAATAAAAATTACAATTGTTTTTTTTTTTTTATAAGGAAGAACGTAACTGATGAATAACAGACAAATAACTCAATGCAAGTGGCGAGGTACCAGTTTTCTGTAACGGATAAATAACCAATACAACAATAATCAGTAACGTATCGGCCAGTTTTCTGTAACTCGTAGGTAACCATAACAATAACGAAAGAAACTAATTTCAGTAAAGGTGGCTAACCAAATAAAACGCCAATGAAAAAGACGCCGTTAACCGAACACTAACATATAGTTTTTCAAACTAGTTCGCAAATTATATCGATAACTAGTCAAATAACTTTTACACGTTGTCTTTAGCATTCAAAGTCTTTGCGTTTTTTTATTTAATTATTTTAGGAATAAATTTAAT
Source organism: Bactrocera neohumeralis (assembly GCF_024586455.1). Taxonomy (NCBI): domain Eukaryota; kingdom Metazoa; phylum Arthropoda; class Insecta; order Diptera; family Tephritidae; genus Bactrocera; species Bactrocera neohumeralis. Next base: position 51,224,986 of record NC_065923.1, read on the forward strand.
AATTTAAATAACGTTTCACTTTCATGTGTAAACGAACAAAAATAAATTAAAAATAGAGATAAATACCAATAGAGAGTTTCGAAGGAATCTCTTACAAGTAACTTAAGTGATGACGTATCCTATTAGCATTATTAAAGTTGATATAAAAGTGTCTAGTAGCTACTTCATAAAAAAAATCTGTAATCTAAATTATTTATCGATTTATCGGTAACCGTGCTGTTATTGTTTTTAAGTTATAAATATGTCAAACTCAATTGGCGCATTTCTTTTGTGTTGATATTACTGATAAAAAGCAATTTCTTATATTCACATGGTTTTTTTCAATAAATTTGTATAAATGGAAACTCCAAAGAGTTTAAGTAAACCACGTATTACACGCCATCCAACGCCAAGATTATCCGAGAGGAAGAAAAGTTTATTTTCTGATGGTGAAGTTAAAGTGGCGGGAAATATGTTGGAGGGAATTGAATTACTAGAATCTTCAAATACGATTAGAGAAATAAGCTCTATAACAACAAGGAGTAGACGTAATATTGAAAAGCTTTTAGATTCAAATCGTAAATCAAGTGCCATAAGTTTTCTTAACGATGCTCCCACTGACTTTGCGAAATCTATGTGTACGTCACCTTTACGCAGAAGTCTCCGTACCGAATGTGTTAAAAACACATTAAAGAACACCGCTTTAATAATTCCAAGCGATAAGGAAAATGCACCAAATAGTGATCAAGAAGAAGGTTCTGAAGAGCAGCTGCAAAAAATGTTCAAAACCTCAATGAGATTAACCTCTAGTGGTACTCCAGAAGTAGTAAATAAGAGCACTATATTTCGATCCGAACCACAAAAAAGGCATTTTGCAGTAACAGAAGAGAACGTAGAGTTAAGTCCGTACAAAAAAAATCCAAAAATTGCATTAAATGACGAAGCTCCTGCCACAATTTCAACATCAAAATTTTACTCAAGGTCCCGGCCCACAAGCCTATGTGTTGATGTACCAAAAAACTTTCAAGTTAAGATAAAATCGCCACCAATCACTAATAAAAATATTTCCCCGCGAAGCCGTGGTCGTCGGAGTTTTGGACAGATAAATATTAATAAAGGGGTAAAACACAAAATTAGACGACCGATACGATCAGTTATATCGGGAGAAAAAAATATTCGAAATACCCTTTCTTCTGTAGACATTGATTTAATATTAAAAAATTTGCGCAATGAAAATCTAAAAAATCGGATCGCCTCTAAACGAGAGGAGCGTCAAAATATAGAAAAGATACACAATATTTTTCGATCATGCAAAAATCCTATAGAGATGGCCCGGCCCTTGACAGTTATTTCAGGAATAGATGATACGAACAACAATACGTCTGAATATGTTTTGCCGACAAATAAAAACCATCAAGAACTTGAAATGGCTGAAGATATTGATACAGATTTTTCTGACATCGATAGCAATTTTGATGACTATGAAGAGCTTTCAACTGCGGAAGAAATCATTCCTATAATTTCGCATGAATCAGCCACCATTGAAGCTGCTATTATTGAAAATGAGTCCGGAATTGCTACCGCTCCAACAAAACGAAAATTTTTCAAATCTGCTCGCAGTAGCCTTACGCCTAAAGAAATTCATATTACAGATAATATTAGAGCTTCTATTTGCAATGGTAAATTATCTTTGATACAAGAAGAAAAGAAAGTAAAAAGGAGACCAAAAAGAAGACCGTCAAGTAAGTTATCTTTGAAAATTAATTTTATACTCATGTGTGTATTCATATCTAAATTTCAGCAACTTATGATATATCCGATGAACAAGCTACTGTTAAAGCGATTTTAAAGAATTTAGATGACACAGCCTATGGGGATATGGACGAAGATTCTATGAGCACTATGACTAATCAAACTATTAATGAACAAGAAATTCTAGCTAATCATTCGTTGCAAAGTCCTAACACGCAGTTATCCACTGAATTGGATTATTTAGAGTTTCGTAAACGGCTTCCGTACAATACGTCTGATCCTACACTAATAGAGCAACAATATTTGTTACTTGATTTCCTAATAAATAATAATATGTGTACAGAAGAAAACTTTACAATATTCATAGCAGATCCAGATAATCACAAAGAAGAGGCAGCAAAAATTGTTGACCAAGTTTTTGTTTTGGTAAATCAACAAGATTACTTTCGTCAACGTCTACCGTATAATACAGATGATCCAGAAGTGGAAGCGCAGCAACATCGAATGCTGGACTTTCTAGTTGAAAACAATATATGTACAGAGGAAAATTTCGATATTTTCATTTCAAATTACAACCAAAGACGTAAGGAGGCAGATGAAATAATGGAAACAATACGGAAACAAGAAAAAGAAGGAGTCCCATTAAACACTTTACAGGCAGTCGATAATGAAGTGAAAATACCAAACAATATTTCCGAAAACTCCAAAATTTTAGATAAAACGAGGATTGACGCTTCTGTTCAACAAAGTGTTGGCGAAACTCCATTACCTTTAACTCAGTCTATCGATAGAGACAAGGATAAGCTTTTCCCAATATTTGATAAAAACACATGGAAGCCTTTACAACAAATATCTAGACGAGATTTTTCACGAACTTTGAATTTGGATCGGGCGAGTAATCAATACCAAATCGATGCAGGACAAAGAAACTTTGGTGCTCACCAATGCAAACAATGTGGCCTGGTTTATAGTATACATGAAGTAGAGGAAGAAAAATTGCATAACGATTATCATGCATCTTTGCATTTACTGCGTTTTAAGGGTTGGATCGACGAAGATATCGTGGCTATATACCCCGAATGGGGTTCGGATGGTCGTATATTGCGTATCACAGAATCCTCACACACCAGACGACATGAACGTTTAGCCGACATATTGAAAATTGTCGATAAGGAGCTGGGATTCGCCTCCTATGTGATCCCACCAACATTTGTTGTATGCTTTTTAACTACATTATTTTCTTTTACAAGTTAAAGTATTCATTTTAATTACAGGCTTATTTGGCTGTCCGTAAACACCAAATTGTTGGTCTTTGTTTAGTTGTACCTCTTGAAAAAGCTAACAAATATATTAAAATAGAAGAGCTTGACTGTTGCACCGAAGAAGAATTTCCTGCCAAGTATGTATAAAGTAAGATATTTGGTATTTTTCTTTTAAATCAAAACATTTATGCTTAATTAGATGCGGTATATCTCGTATATGGGTTTCTCCATTACATAGGCGATTACATATAGCAACAAAACTAATAAATGCGGTCCAACAAAACACCATATTCGGAGAGGAAATTCCACTGGACATGATAGCATTCAGCGCGCCAACTGCAGCTGGCCGAAAGCTCGCACAGAAAGTAACACAAATAGATAATTTCTTGGTATACCAGTGAAAATAGGCATGGTGAAGGTATAGGTCAGCAACTGGGATCCATAGCCGTAGTTGTATAATTTAATTATGCAGCCTATATTTTCACCATGCATAGAAATATTTTTTAATGAAACTGAGGGTTTTCCGTTATACAAAAATATTTAAGTTTCAATTTTTCGAAATTGCTTTATTTTGTATAAATTTTAATAAATGATCCTTAATTCATACGTTATCAGCTAAAATGTTAAAAGTGAGATGAGTAATATTTTCAGAATTAATTACAATGGTGTCAACTTTTCGTGCAACCGCACCTATTTGAGTTTAGGTTGCAAACGGTATTTTAAACACATGATGAACTACAACCAAAATTCTATGGATAGCAAAGCTCTCTTTGAATCACTAGATAAACTGCAAGAAACTGTCTTCCGCGTGCCCATAAACATCGGCGATAATAGTATTGTTAGCAGCGATGAGCAGCTACAGGTGCATCCTCACAATCATAGACGTACGCTGGTAAAATTTTATTACGCCAACACGCAACAGATTAAACTTGGTATTGAAACAGCATTGTGCAGTAAAAAATATTGGCAAGGTACCAATCTGAAGGAAAGAGCAGAAATCTGGCGAAAATGTGCCGATATCATCGCAGAAGAAGACCGTCATATGCTGAATGCCGCAATTATGTTAGGACAAGCAAAAACACCGAAAGAAGCTGAGAAAGATACTTTCCAGTTAATTGGCTTGTTACGAAAAAGTGCAGACTATATAATGCGCCTATCCAAAATTAATCTTAGCAATAGTAATCCTGAACGAATCAAAACAAAATATTTCCAGCGTCCATTAAACGGATTTGTCACGGCCATTTCACCATTCAATCATAACAACTTTTCTGCTCACCTGGCACTAAGCCCCGCACTTATGGGCAACTGTGTGCTTTGGAAGCCTTCCAGCAATAGTATATATTCTGATTACTTGATTTGGAAAGCTACAAAGAAAGCTGGTTTGCCTCCAGGTGTTCTAAATTTCATACCATGTAATGGCAACTTATTTGTGGACGTAGTTACTAAATCACCTTATTTTGGTGGCCTTAATTTTGCCGGAAGAACGACAAATTTTCATAACATATTTAATGTTACTTATCTACGAATTAAAAATTTCAAAAGTTATCCACGTATGGTGGCCGAATGCAGTACGAAAAACTTCCATTTTGTCCACGAAAGTGCGGATGTGAATGTAGTAGCTGAAGCAACTGCCCAAGCAGCCTTTGAATATTCCGGCCAAAAATGTTCAGCATGTTCGTGCATTTACGTTCCAGAAACGCTATGGATTCAGCTAAAAAAAGAACTATTAGACCAGATAGCCTGTATAAAGGTGGGAGATCCATGTGATTTCACATCAGTAACATCGGCCGTAATCAGCGAACTTGCATATGAGCGCATTATAAAATATATAAAGAGAGCCAGCGATGAGTCAAAATGTCAGATTATATATGGTGGAAATTATTGTAAATCTCATGGATACTTTATAGAACCAACAGTGGTGGTTTGTAACGACCCTTTGGATCCCCTAATGACACAAGATATCTGCGGACCAGTACTAAGTGTCTATCTGTATAGAAATAACGAGTTAGATAAGATCGTAAACTTGTTAATAAAAGAATCAAGATATGCCTATACTGCGTCAGTATTTGCCGAGTCAAAAATTGCCCATAAACTAATTGAGAGATTAAGCTCTGTATCAAATAACTTTTATATCAATGAAAGTTGTATAGGAAATATTATGGGACACCCTAAATTCAGTGGAAGCCGTCTTTCCGGCACTAATGATCACAAAAGCTCAAAATTTTATTTTATGCGTTGGGCATGTCAACAATTAATTGAAGAGGCTACATGAAGTAATTTAAATTGTATTTATTTTTTGTCCAATTTTTTTGTTTCGTAATTCGAACGAGCACGTTTATTAACTAATTCTATGAACAAAATACTAAAAATAAAGACATATGTATGCATATATCATCTTATTGATTACACGTTTCTGTGTAACCACAAATTTTATATAGAGTATGTCAAAAATTACATCGTCCAACATAAGACATTCAACTGAAAACTAAATGTTCCAACGTTGTATAATCTCACCTATAAATCGATGATGTTATATGTTATTCTTGGAAAATCATCATAAAAGTTTTTAAATAAAATAAAAAACAAGAAAAACTATAATATCCCTTACAGGTTCAAGTTTTCTTACCAGATCTTGATTTTGATCAGTTAGTTTGTGTGACAGCTACATACATATGTATGTATGTATACACTATGGTAGTCCGATCTGATTTCTTTGAGCAAATAAAAACTTTTCCTTACAAGAAGTTGATTTCGATTGCTTGGTTTGTATGGAATTTATTTGCTATTGTAGTCCAATATCGGCGGTTCCGACAAAGCAGCTTTTTGGGGAGAAAAGAACTTCCGACAAGCTATCAGATCGATATCCGCAAAACTGAGGAACTACTTCGCGTGTAAATAAACAAACAGACGGACATGGCTAAACCGATTCAGCTCGCCATCATTTATACATAATAATATATGTATGTACATACATAAGTATGTATGTATGTAAATACATAAGTATGTATGTATGTAAATACATAAGTATGTATGTATGTAAATACATAAGTATGTATGATTATTTAAAAAAAACAGAACTGCACTGTCTGTCTTCTTTGTTGCTTTTAGCTGCAGTTTTAGGGACATTTTTTGCAGTGCTTTTCAAAAAATTTTTAAAGTGCCATTAATTTTCAGTGCCACTGAAAAAGGTACAAATATTCAAGTGAAGCTCATAAAAGCGTTTTAAAAATATAATAAATTTTGTTTGTTCACTAACTGTTCCGTTTTCTAGTAGGTATGTTTTAGTTGACCAAAATTTTTCTTTTGAAAGTTCGAAACTTGTTCCAAAAAAAAAAAAAAAGAGTTGATTAAAAACAACACCAACACAACTCTGCATTCGAAGACTAGTTAGAAACATCGTGTACTCACGTGGAGTTTCGATTGATCATTGAATTAGACACAATTTACGTTTTTTTGTCTTGTGTGGAAAAGGCCATATATTTTGTGAAACAAAATTACGAAATTTGAAAATTGCTTTTGAGCAATATAAGAAGCAAAAATGTGCTTGTTCCATTTTAGCTGTGAATAGTATGTCGGTCATAAATCGAGGAATAATAAGTTATGTACAGAAAATTAAAAATAATAATTTAGGTGAATGATGCAATTGAGTCATTCCGGTGGCGTAGAACAGGCTGTTGTGTGCATTTTAGATGAATCACAGTTTACATTCATTGTCCAAACCGAAACGGTGTGACAGAGACAGAATAGTAAATATTCATCGGGTACTTACCGATTACAAAAACAATATTAAATAATTTGTCTTAAAAATTATTGGTCAAAACACTTCATATACCGTACGCTGAAAGTTGTTTGGAAATTTTAGTGTCTTTATTGATGTAGCCAGAAATAGTACCATATTTTTAGAATTGTTGGTGTTATTTTATAAATTACTACTATTGAGTTTTAGCTCCATGTATTTAATGCGTTGTAAGTTGTTTACAATGCAATCAATCAGAAAACTAGTAACATAATTTTGTTTTTTAAATTGTAAATGTATACAATTATTGTTTTTTCTTTTGAAAATCAGTAAATTGATTTAAATATAGAAAAAATTAAATAAATGATTAATAATTAATAGTACATCTAAAAATGAATTGTCATTTGACTGTGCACTGTATGCATTTATCCTTCACACAAACTGCCGCTCATATAAGTCATGTGGCCGAAGTAAAGTTCATCTCAGTACGGTGCATAGCGGCGACCAGGCGGCGATGGTCCGCGCATTCCTCTGGAGGAAATCATTCTATCATCGAATGAATCCCGACTGAAATCTTCATAGCTGTAAATGGAAAAAATTTGTAAATTGCCTACCTTACTATTAAAAGTTTAACATACCCATAGCGACTAAGCCCATTGCTGCTTCGAGGTGGTGGAGACCGACGACTAAACATTGAATCGTAACCACGGGACAAGCTGCTACCTCTTATGCTGCCACTAAGTGGCGGGGGGAGAGGCATAGGTTCCCGACGAGATAGGGGTGGAGGAGGGAAATCACGCATTCTGGAGCTTTGGTAACGTCTCTCGAATAAATCGCGAGTATCTTCAAACCTACGATCATAGTAATCATAATCCTGAAAAAGCAACGATCGTCAGTGATTTAATTAAAATATGATATTCCACGACGTGCTGTTAAACGCACCTTTCACATACAGATACATACATATATAATTACTTTGTAGACATATTTATAACGGAAGAATAAAACAAGACAATTCAAACAATTAAAAATAACTTTTGGAATGGGATAAATTTCGAAATTGTTTTCAAACAATGCATTTCCTATCTTTATTTATAAACTTTAATCTGATATATGAAAAATTAACGCTATTTCGTTGTGTGTCCCCAGAAATTTGGCAGTTATTCCTGCAAATTTCAGTTCAAAAAATTGAGATTCAATTTCTGTTTGAAAAACAAATTTCAAAATTGAAAAAAGATTCATCAAAAGCGTTAATTAGACTAAATTTGAGTTAAAACTACCACCACGAAGATTATCATCGGGGTATATCATTCGCATACTTATTATGTATTTAGTTAAGCGTTCATAATAAGCTTTGATATTTATTCAAGGGATTCAATGCGAGCGAAGCCGCGTGAAAAGCTACTACATATGTATATATACAAATATTTGTATAGATAAATTGTACCCATTCAACCGAGAATTATTCTAGTACATCTCTTCCCATAGCGACTTTGATATATAGTGATAATAAATAAACAATATTAAATTATCCCTATAAAATATTCAAATATATATCGAAGAAAAATACTTTATTGGGAGTCTAGAGTTTAAAAGCAAGAAACGAATTAATTTTGATGATATCTACTATTTTTAAGAAATATTTAATACTGTTACAAAAATATGTATGTTGGTCAATAGCGTACTTAATATTATTATTAATACAAAATTTACCCTAAAGCCATCCATGATCCTGTCACGTAAGAATGGTGGTGGTGGTGGTGGTGGAGGATACGGATCACGACCGTACATTCGGTCTCTATAGCCGCCGGCACTTAAACCGCGATCACCGCCGTATAATCGTGGACATTCTTTAGACCAATGGCCGGAACGACCGCAACGATAGCACTGCTCCGGATCACCCATGCCAGGCTTAGGGCGTACACGGCTAGTAGAAACTTGAACTTTAAGTGGCTGACCGTCGACGACGCGACCATTCAACTCCTTGATAACATCTTGCACGTCACCAATGCAATCCAAGTGAACGAAACCGTAGTTACGAACGATGTCACACTCGACGACGGTTCCATACTTTTGAAATAATTCGCGCACTTCGGGTGCTCGCGTTTTATCCGTTAAATTTCCCACGAAGATTTTCGTTGTTGGCGTATTCGGAGCGCGACGGCTTTTTGCCGCTTCCACTTTTATAGCATTGTCGTTCAAAATATACGAGTTCAAATTTTGGATAGCGTCGCGTCCCTGCTGTTCCGTTTCCATATGAACAAAGCCATAATTTTTCACGACATCACATTCCACAACGGTACCGTATTTCTCAAATAGTGGTCGCAGTTCAGTAGCCTGCGTCTTTTCATCAAGATTCCCTATAAATAATTTGAAAGTGCCTGCTCCGGGCATTTCAACGGATGTTCGTTTGTAACTTACGATTTGGTGTTGAAAATTATCTGCTCCTTGTAAAAGGAGAACTAAACGAAAAAGTTGATTTTTTTATCTGGTCTGACCGGTACGATGCGGGCGCGGCGAATCTGAGCTTTCGATAAAACAGCAACAAGCGATAGTTGACGGAACGGATGCGTTTTAATTATCCCCGAAATTCTACATTATTAAATCAAACAGGTTTTGTATTATTTGAAATGACCGATAAACAGTACTTTTAATAAATTCTTAATATTAAAACCAAACCATTATGGGATTTGACTTAGAAGGAAACGTTAAAACACGAGACGTGACAAACTTCTTATAACACGAAGATAAACGCTAATAATTACTGCACACGTTGGATACTCAAAGATGGCGGCTAAATTTCAGTGTACACATACGTAGACTAGTATAATTTAAATTTGACTTACCTCAAACTTAATAATATAAGTATATTTCAGAAAAAGAGATACGAAGTAAACTTCAATTTAAATTATAAAACCCGCAAACACTATAACCATAAAATAATTTTCCCAGCGAAAATTTTCTTCTGGACAATGCTGTACAGACCATTCGGGTTTTTTAAAGCAACTATCGATAAACGCAAACTTATTATCGCGCATTTCGACTAGCAATAGATTTTTTCGAAGCAACTTCTATTGCTCAACTATCGCTAACGGGGACTGCATATTGCCTATGTTTGGCAATATTTTGCCAACAACTTTCTATAAAATAAATGTAGCGGCAACATGTACACCATTTCCATTTACTTTATCATTGCCAATACCTGACGAATCAGCTGTTTAATTTGATCGCCAACTAGCCCAAAATTTGAATGAAAAAATTTGTTTCAAGACGGCATTCAAGTTCGAAAAGTGAGAGAGTGTAGTAGGAAAGTGTGAGTGTATTGCACCTTCAAGAATGATGGAATACAAAATTACTAAATATGTTATCATGTTGTCACGTAATTTTTTGAGTTTAGAAAAAGAAGCAATTGTACAACGACACAACAACAAAACGCGTGAAGAAAAATATTTGCTATGGCTGTAAAATATTTCAGATCAAAACCAATATTTGTTTTCTTGCTATGACACGTAAAATTAATTGCAACCCTGTGTCAGCTGTCATTTTACATAAAGACATCTTTTGCCGTTAAATTGTTGAGGAAGGTAAATTTTAAATTTATTTTAGAATTTTTATTTATATTATTAAGATTTGTCACAGTTTCTTGTCAAGAACGAATGCAGAAGGTGCGCAAATTCACAATAGACCTTTACAATAAATTGACCGAATACAATTCTCTCATGGCTTTCATATTTTGATATAGAATTTTTGCATTTGGTGCCATCGTGCAATCTTGCAAAAGCAAGAGAATCCCCTTTATGTTATCGAGATAGATATATACATATATATATATATCTATAAATCAGGATGACGAGAAAAGTTGAAATCCATCCATCCATCCAATAAACATTTTTCATCAACCAGGGAATTGTGTGGATATGTAATATACAAAATATGTTTAAAGGTCAGCATAACGATATCTTTGACTTGTTTGGCCCAATAAACAAGTTTCGATAATTACGAAAATTTCAAAAAAGTTGTTAATATTATACCTATTAAGTAAAAATTATTTCTATATGTTATTTGTTTAAATTTTAATTTAATAAATTAATGAACTATTTGAAAATACATACATAAGTATATCTTCAGATTCATCTTTTTTTTCAATAAAGTTTTTAAAATTTATTTCTTGCAAATGTACATTCTATATATTAGGGCAATTCACAATCTGGTGCAAATGGTCTTGCATATTTGCAATTGCAAATTCGCTGTACATTGTGTTAGTGTAACACTAGTTTAACCAGATTGTGAATTGCCTTATGTCCAAATAGATCATACATTCATACATATGTGCATCTGCAAATACATGTGTATATAATGGAAGGCATACACACAACAATTAGTTGGTTGATTGAGTTGGGCTAGAAATTGCCCTTGTCGCTACATACGACACAACTTTTAATACAATTTTTAGGTCAACTTCATTTTGAATATTCACTTCGTTGCTTAAACATGAGTTCGGAAGTTGTTGCTTTGCTTATTATATATGACGCGCTCTCTTCGACAGCCGAAATAAAATAGCGAAATCGTTTGAAATCGCACGACCAACCCAAACACGATCAACTAATACAACCAACTTGACAAAATATCAAAAAACTTTGATTTTCATCCAATCAGTTGGTACAACTCATACAACTGCCCCATATACGTAACAATCAGTTGTACAATTCGATGAAATTGGTACAATAATTGGTGCGTGTATGCTTCCATAACGTTAATATGATAGAAGACGTAATAAATTAATTTTCTATTAATAAAAAATATATTACAAAAATATTTATTTGGGAATTTATTATGTAAAAATCAAATAGAATTGATAAATATGCAAGTCCAAATTGACTGTAAATATTACTTCGCGTGCATTCATACAAATTAGCAAAATTATATTCATATCAATAAATATGATTGCATATAAACCTATAAAAATAGAAGCCAAAAGCTCAAAAATGAAAGGAATTATCCAAAAATCGTAAATATATATTTTGCACTTCTTAACCAATATATGCAAAAATTGTTAAAAAGATATTAATATTCCACATTTGTGTAAAAAAATATAATTCCTCCAATTTTTCTTCATTAGAAAATCTATCACGCATATGTGACAAGACATTTTTATTTTCTGCTTAACCTCTTCCATTTTTCTCGTTTCGTGCACGTTCCTCTATTTGTAAACAGTCGTCTTTTACTTATTTCTGCTAAATAGCAGCGAATATGGTGAATTCCCGGTTGAAGTTTTTCGGCTCTGTTAGCCGTCCAATCGAGCATCATACAAAATTCAATTTACACCTTCTCTATGTTTTATGTTCTCTGTGTAAACAATGTTAAATTTTCATGGGGTGAATTCCATTGTGGTGAGGTGAGTTCCCCAGTTGAAATTTTTAAATGTTCGTTATCGAACCTGCACTCTATGTTTTTAAGTTGTCTAGTTTTTATGTTCTATGATTAGACATCAATTGCTAAACTTATACAGTGTTACTTTACGTACACATTTTGCATGTTTTCGTGGGAAAAACTGGTTTTCGCATGAAAACTTCTGTTTTCGTCCATGTAAAATCTGTCAAACGAAAACACAGTTTTCGCTGAAAACTACTTGAAAACTTACATTCCACTCATTCTAAACGGTGCCTGCTCTAGTTTAATCAATTTTATTGAAAGACATATTTTGCCGGCCCTATATTGTCACTTGATATTTGTTTACATTCCATATACAAATACAGCTGTCAGTTGATATTGTCATATTAGGGGGATTCCCTTGCTCTTGCAAAACCCTTGCACGGTGCACGAATTGCATAATTTTCCTCTTGGTACAACGGCACAACATCAAACACACGCAGAAAATTATTTGCAATGGCTGTAAAATATGTTAGACCAAAACCCATGTTTATTTTCGTGCCGTCATTTATCTGCAATGGGTACTCTCTTGCATATTTCGGTAAAGGATTTTTGCATTTTCGTGCAATCTCGCAAGAGCAAGAGAATTCCCCTATTGATAGTTGTCAGTGAAAACTCATCGAAAACACACATTGTCGGTCCGAACGACTTAGATTCCACAACCCACAAATGTGTTTTCAAAATGTTTTCAATGTCGGTCCGAACATAGCATTAGCATTATAATGCTAGCAATACTGATTTTTATAAATCTTAAATTGATAATAAAAATTCTGAAAGATATTACATTACTCATTACACTGCAATGAATTTTGTATTGACGTCATAACCAGTCGGTTGCCTTATTTTTATTCTATTACAATATATGGTAACACAAATTTTTTGCTTGTTTGCAACCATTTTCTTATTGAATAAATGGATTTCAACTAAAGTTTAATATGGAATTAAAGTTATTTTTACACTATTTAATATAAAATAAATAATTAGAAACGAATTAGTCAAGTGTTAGTGGATATAAAAGTTAAAAATATAAGTGTAAAATTAATTATAAATCGGAGAAACACGCGTTTTAAACAGTTGAATTTTTGAACTTTAAATGCAAATATCTCAAAAACCTTAAGTCAGCGGCAACTATATATAAATAATTTATTGATCTGGAGAACCTCCTCTATCCGACCATGCTTATATTATTCCCGAAATCCTGGGATGGTATTCTAAAGCCGACCCAAACTCTGCAATTCGTGCACCGTTCAAGGGTTTTGCAAGAGCAAGAGAATCCCCCTAATATTTACTACTTTATACATATATTGACCGTTTTTAAATATTTTATTGAGAATTAATACTACAAAGCATCACATCACATAACTTTTACATGTCGCGTTTTTTAATTTTTCCTTGGTTTACATTTTATTTAGTGAACTTGAACGGAGGTAACAAATCTCTCTGTCCACATATATTTTTGGTAGGATTTCAATCTGGCCATTCTAGTTTTTCCAATTGTTAAACGTCAAACCTAACCTATCCAGTGAATTGTCAAGGTCGGAGAAGTGGTTTTCGCTCTTAATTTGAAGTGTCAGAGAATTGGGTATCTCTTATCTCTGCTTTAAACACTTCAAAATTCCAAGAAATCTACGTGGATGTAAACAGCTCATGTATGGGTTCAGTCATTTCATCTTTACCAAGAAAGCCTCCACTAAGTGTGAATATGAGCAGCCCTCAAGCAGATATGGTTCGCGACATAATCGCAAACAATAAGGTTGTTATATTTTCTAAAAGCTACTGTCCTTATTGTACAATGGCCAAAGAGGTTCGTAGAACTTAATTAATGTTATCTTTATTTACGATTAATACTCATCTCTAAATAAATGTAGCAATTTCGCAAACTTTCTGTAGCCGCACATGTTGTTGAACTAGATAGTCGTAATGATACTGAAGAAATTCAAAACATCCTTGGAGAGATAACGGGCGGTAGAACCGTAAGTTGGGTTTCATTAAACAATCAATTATAGCTATGAATAACCTTTTTTTCTTTGAGTTTTAAAGTATAGATATAAGTTGATTGTTATACCTTACTGTATTGAATTCGAGTGACTCATATAGTCACTATAAGTTATATATGTATATACAACTCTTCCATTTGCGGGGAGTAAGGGATGAAGTTGTATGCAATAAATAAAAAAGGTATTGCTAGTAGTTTCAAATGTAACCATATCGAAGCTACGAAACAACGAAAAAAAATTTTTTTTTTTTAGAAATTTATTACATATAAATTACATATATTAACTAAATTCTCATTAGTAAAATACTGACAACCACAGTTTAATTAAACTAAGCAAATATTTACGTTATATTTGTTGTTATTTGTTATTAGCTTAATTACACAAGAAGTTAATTTTACGTCTGCGTTTTATAATAAGAATTTGGCCAGAAATAGTTACCTACATAATTTTTTTTTGTTTAATTTGTTACATATTTTCGCTATAAACAATAAAAAAATATAACACAATTTTTTTTTTCAGGTGCCAAGGGTCTTTATTAATGGAAAATTTATAGGGGGCGGCACAGATGTTAAAAAAATGTACGAGCAGGGAACTCTTCAAAAGTACTTTGCTTAATAATGGCGATTGCAAATACATGAAATTGTTTGATAACATTTTTTTGAAATTAGGTAAAAATGTATTGTATTGTAAATTATACCTTTTGAACTATGTAAATTAAACCATTGTTTTTATATTATTTATATTTAATTACTCTAAACGAAATAAAGGTATATAAAAAACTTATACGGAACATTTATGATCAAAATATGTTAATATTTATGACCACTACAATCACAGGACAGAGCGGGAATGAAAATTACAGTTCTTCGTGTTTCAGGTTTTTGTCATCATTATTTTCATTACTTGATTGCGGGCTTCCGTTGGTTGCGCTAGCCTGGGCGTAATGATCATTATTTTCATGATCCTCGATTTTCATCATTAAATTTTTAATTTCAACATCATAATCCTTCCATTCGGGTACTATACGTTGAGCTGCTGTCAGTTTAGCTTCTTTGGTCATTGGATTATTACATAAATCAATCACTTTTGCTTTCTTAAAAGAGCTGTCGCTGCACCATGTTTGACACCATAACCATTCATCAGGCAATGATTTGATGGCGACCTGATGTATCATGTTATTTGGTAAGTCCTGATCTAAGTTTGCAAGACTATTTGGATCCTGGCTCAAAGCCTGATATTGACCACGTAATCGATCACCGGCTGCAATTTTGCGGAATCGTTTAAGGTCAACTACATACAAAGCCGAGATATGGTATCGTCTGCCCATAAGATGACTACGCCAATAGCCTTGCTTCCAAAAACGGAAACCTTCCATTTCCTTTCGAGAATCACAGAAGGGTGTGTAGGCGTATGGTGCTCCTCCTAAATCCATATCATAAAGTTCTTTAATATCTGTACGTACAATGGCATCTGCATCCACGAAAATTATCTTGCGAACATTAAGGGGGAATAGAACATCCAGGAAAAGTATTTTATATCCCCAAATCGTGCGTTGTTTTTCTGTTTGTTGATGAAGCCACCGTGGCCACTTATATTGAACAAGTTCGTATTGAAAACCATATTCTCTCGCCATATGAGGAAGGAAGTCTGTAAATTGTGGAGATAAGTAATTTTTCAGGAACCAGAACTTAACAGGTGATTTCGTATGCTTTAACACAGATAGCATCATAATGCGCAACAGACGTTCATATAAATGACCGGAAGCAACGGAAAAAATGTTTATTGTTTCGGAGTCCTCTGCACCATGTTTACCCGATGCGGTGGGTGAAGATCCGCCTCCAAACGAACTAGCAATAGAATTCCAAATACCTGATTTTGAATCATCTTCGTCGTCACCCAGCAAATCTGCATTCTGTTTACCCGGTTTTTTCGCAACTCTAAGTTTTATCACATGAGATCGCAGAGAATTAATCACGACTTTTGTTAATTGATTTTGATGTATTGTATTGGGACCTTCTGCATGGCCAATATCATAAATATCAGCAGATTTTCCTTCGCGTAGGCGCAGTTCCCAAACACCAGGATTAGCTTTAAGCTGGAAATAGCCAAGGTTAGCCATTACAATGGTATCAACAATAGCAGGAGATTTGTGTGTTCCCAACGTGACTTGGAGACCACGAGGAGGCGCACCAGAATTCGAATCGAAACAATGACCTTCTAATAACAAATACTCCAATTCATATTCGCTATGGACAGGCCCACCAATTTCGCTTAACTTAATATTATCTAAGTCATATACAGAATGCACAGCCTCTACAAGCCAATTTTCCGGCACCTGTAAATTTTGAGTAAGTAACGAGTTAACAGGTAAACCTGTGAACTTTGATATAGGACCTTCTGCTAACTTGCCGTTGGTTTGAAATTGTACCTCCGGTTCCACAACATACCGATAAAAGTTCTTTACAGGCATATCACTGTGTTGTCCGACAGGTGTTAAATATATGTTCATTTCACAGTTGAGAATATTTCGCAATAAAATAAGAATTGGAGCGAGTTTCTGTGCACTTCTCGAAGCAGGATCAACAACAGCAGAAATATCAAAATGTGGCATCAGTGGCTGTTTAGGTGCTAAGGAGACCACTGAATTAAGTTTCTTAATATCATCAGGTATCTTAAAACGAGTCTTTGATTGTCTGGGCACAAGGCTGGCATATAACTTGAGCACAGTATCACTGTTAATTACAGTATCATCAGTAGTATCTGCCTCATTTTCGACACTTTGTTTTAGTATTTTTCGAATTTTATCGGCATATTGAAAAGCATTAAATCTATCAATCAGCCCAAAGTCTTCGACATTAAACTTTTCACCTTTTGATAACGGTCCGAAGATCTTTCCATTTCCAACTACTAAACGGAGAGACTTTGGCAATCCGAAAATGCGTTGCACATAAACTCGCAACATTTTCATATGCAACTCAGTTGATGAAAGTATTTCGTTGACAGCATTTGGAATTTCACTTATCGAGTTGGGATTGTTGAGCCATTTCAAAACTAAGTCCGTAGCTTCGACGGGGGGAAGTGTTTGTGTAGCAGCCCATGCTAAGCGATTTAAATTATTTTTATTTGATATAGATGAACCTTCAACATTGGGCAAAAAGCCGATTCGTACACTACTTCCAGACTTAAGATAATTAAGTGCATTCGCTAACAGTTCGCGTCCTTCCGGCTGTTCGATATCAGCAATAATCCAAATGGTTAAGAAGTTTAATTCGTAATTACCTATGCGTTCAGTAGCATGTTTAGCTCCGAAATATTTTATATTGGACAATAAAGTAGCCGTCATATCGCGATTTGAAAGCTGAGCTAAATCTTGAATATTCGTTAAGTCCTTATATTCGATTCCCGAAAAATCAAGGAATTTAGACGTATCTGTATTGAGAATACGTTGATTTAATCGTGGCATAACATGATCTTGATTCATTAGATAATCTATAACTGAGTCAGTGTCTGTTAGATCTCCTTTATAAACCGCTTTCTGAAAAGTGCTGGTCTGTTGGATGATTTCCGAAAAAATCGCCTCTTCAAATTCACTATCAGAAGTTAATAAATTTTGTTGCATTGGTACGCCATTCAATAACGCCTGAGGAGAATTGGCAAATCCTAAACGTTCAATAAATTCTTGCGACAATTGTTTTCCATAATCGTAGTCTGAGTCTTCGCCCAAAATATCATCAATTTTGCCTCCAGATAAACTACTAAACGTTTTTTTAAATTGACTACGAATATGTGTATGTCGCACCTTTTCTGTGGCATCCGCAGCTGCAAAGACATCTGTTAAAAAACTTAAAGCTGCCCGACCATCCTTATTTTGAGTTACATAATTGTATGCACATATAATTGAATTATAATCTTTAGCAGTATTTTTTTCAGCACTACGGATATCGAATACTAGACCAAGTCTTACTGGCGCTTGATGAATGACAAAACTCTCTGCTAATTTTATCAGATTTCTACTAGCAGGATTTAATGGATCAACTACCAAAACTAAGTTGAAAATATTTTTACGTATGTTTCTTAACATTCCTGGAAAGGCTGGTCTCAATAAATCCATTACGCTTGATGGCCAACGACGATACTGTGCGTCAGTCTCTATGTCATTTATCCACATTACTGCTGTGTCTCTGATATCGATAGCGAATTCTTTGCTAGATGCTCCAGAAAGATCTAAAGCGAGAAGAGCAGCTGCCAGAGGGCCTCGTATATTGTTCTTATGTAAACTCTCGAGCACATGTACTTCGGCTCGCACTGTTTCAACAATAGCGCCAAGATCCATTGTATCAGCATCAAAAAATAAACCATTGATGAATAGTGCTCCATCTGGGGGAATTATGTTTAAACTACGTCCAAACACTTCAATATTGTGTTTAATTTCAGTTCGCAAGGCATCTGATATTTTATGATGAAGTAGTGTATGTGCTTGCATTGGAAAATTGTGAGCTATAAATTGCAGTACCTGCAACGACTCATCGCCTTGCACTTCAGTAATTGCCCGTGTTGCTTGCAATCCCAAATCTTGAAACTCCCATGCTTTCAGTTGGGTGATTTCTTCATTTCCCTTTAAAAGATTATAACGGAATTGGTCTAAAGAGGCGGATAAAGTTGGAAACCTATTCTTTAGTACTTTGAAGTCGAAACCTTTTATTTCAGTTTCGTCATCGGTACCATTCTTGAATGTGTCATCGTGTGTCTTAGGCGCATCATCCTGACTCTTGTATTCAGTAGACTTAAGATGAAGCTCCACACCATAGCCAGAAAGTCGTACAGGATTATTATTAGTATTATTTACTAGATAATGTCGAACAATGTAACGTATATTTCCAGAACGGGCTTCTTTTGACAATATTTTGTGATAAGCAGAGAAACTGTTAGATGCAAAATCTCCATGCAGAATAACTGTTCGTGAATTATTTTCTGACCCTGGATAAACATGGTCAAAACTGTATGAAACAAGCTCTTCCAAATCCTCTTTCTGAGAGTTGAGTTTTTCTCTTAACTCATCAATATTACATATTACTTCAGTATCAATTTGAACGAAGGTATCTTGATTACACTTAGATTTTGAATAAATATCATTCGATATTTGTAAATGCGTTTGTATTCGAGGAGTCAAACTGTGCAACGACACTACGAGTTTAAGCAATGGTAACTGAAGTACATTAAGTCTGTTACGTGCAATATTAATCGCTGCCAAATATTGGTTCGACTCAGAAGCTAAAATTATAGAGATAAAAAACAAAATTAAATGCATAATAAATTGTAACTAATATTTTACCATATTCTTTAATTGGTTTCTGTTGTGTCACAATTTCATTCACATAATCCCAAAATAAAGCCGGATTTTCATCTGCTAAATACTCTGCAATTTCCAAATACAAAGGTGTTTGTTGCCATTTTGCATTAATTAGCGTGGTAACCGAATAACTTTGGGAAGGAGAACTTGGAAGGTCAGACGCGATATTCCCTGTAACTGTCGTAAAAATTATATATACAAAGATCAGTGTCCGGTACACAACTTCTTTTAACATTTTCTCTTTGTTCTTAAGACCTGCTACACTTCATAATAAGTTGAAAACCAAAGCTTGCGTTTACAAAACTACAAGATAGTACAATAAAACGAAGTATTTCTTGAAAGTACTTCTATATTTAATTAAATCTAAACCCCAATCGTAAAGCCGGGTACAATATATTCACGAGAAGTTAAAAACTGATGTGGCATTAAAAAGCCTTGCCACAATAAAGAAACTTCATATAATTTTAATAAATGACAATTAGGGTAGTTCTTCATATGTTTTGTATTTAAAATTTAGAATAGCATCCCCGGATTTCGGGAATAATATGGATATCACTGGAAAGGTGACGTTCTCCAGATCACGAAAATATATATATTTAGTTGCCGCTTATAGTTTTAAAGATATTTGCATTTAAAGTTGAAAAATTTACAACTTTTACGTTGATAATTTGTGTAATGTGAATAACTATTATGCACTTTTCACTTACTAACACTTCACTATAACGTTTCTGTATATTAATTTTTTTAATATTTGTTGTAAATAAAACTTAAATTAATCTATAAACTTTTAAATAAATCCACATTCTACACTTTTATCAGTTTTTTTACCGAAGAAATCTTTATTTTAAAAATTACATTTTACACTCGTAGTGAACATCATGTGTGTGCTAAAAATTACGACGAAATGAAGCGCTGCCATGTGATAATAAGGAAATTCGTTGAAATTCCTTTTTTCCCAAAAATTCCTCTATCCATTCATATGGATATGTTCTTTATTTAATTTAATAAACAAATAAGTAATATTATATTATATATAAAGCGCGGCCGAAGGCCGCCAACGCAGAAAGGAGAACTTCGCGAAAGTACTTCATTCACATAAATCACATATACATATGTAGAAAGTATTTTTTTATAGTTAATATAGAAAAAAGAATTACGCGATAAACCAAACAAAGAAAAATTGTTAAAAATCCTACATATTTGCTGTTTAAGATGTGGCAAGGCTCGTTTTCCTCATAAATGTAAGCAATCTAACCTTTTCAACGATGAGTGTGCTAAGTGATTTTTAAATTAATAAATTTTGGTAAAATATAGCAAAATAAAAGTGAAATGTGAACTTATTTCAATGTTTAGGGTGTATATTTAAATATACAGAGTGAAAAACGTGAAAAAATTTAGTGAAACATAGAGAAATACCATGTGTTATTAGTGCAAATTTTTGAACTTTTAATCGTGAATATTTTAAAAAACAAAGGTTATTTTTATACTATTTTTGGATATTTCTTCTCTGGAGAACCTCCCCTATCCGCACATACCCCATTTATACGGAAATTCGGTTTTTTTACCCCTCCGCCGAAGTAATCGGAATCGTGCCCGATTTCGCATTGTGAGGTTTGCAATTACCATCACAAATTTGTTAGGTAATTTTCAATCAATCCAACAAGGTAATTGTGAGCAATTTGCGAGCTTTTGAAATCACCTCAGCATACGAAAAACCTCAAATATCATAAAGACCCTGCAATAGCGAAGGTGGTGATTTTTGTGAGGCCACGAGAATAGGGCTGTTAATTTTGTATTTCCTCATTGTTAGGCTTGCGAGGTGTGTCGCTTTCATTACATTATATACAATCGGAAAAACAAATAATTGATAGAGCTAGAACTATCGATTAGTTGTGAAGTTTTGGGCAATTATATTTACAAGAACCTTATTAGAGCAAAAAGTGTTGACAATTGTGTTTACAAATGAAAAGTACCTTAGATGGCGGAAATACAAAAGGTTTTAACTTAACTTTGGATGTACTTCATCTAACCATGTGTATTTTCTCTAGTTTTTGCTAAAGCAGTGCAATCACTTTCAAAGTTCGGAGGCGACTTATTCATTGAAGCTAATATTGGTGGAATGCAGCTTCGCACTCTGAATCCAACTAAATCTGCTGTTGGAACATATCGTTTTAGCAGAAGCTTCTTCGATTGTTACGAGGTCGACCAAAATGAAGAAAGTTTTTGTAAACTTGATATGAGGGCTTGTCTCACCGTGTTTAGAAATACAAAACAGGTATACATACATATATATTAGAACTAATTTTAAAGGAAAGATGTGAGAAACATTCTTTTTACATAAGCATAAATATAGCTGATGTGGTTGTTGTTGTAACGGTTACATAATCCCCGTTAAGATGGTAATGATTAGATAAGTTGTCATTGATGTCATCCAACGGTAGGTCCAGGAAACGTACTGTTTCGTCGGCCCGAAGGGAGAAGGGTGTCAGATGTGTAGGGTTAGCAGAGTATGCAAAGGGGTGGCCCGTTCTCACGACAGTTGGGTCCACGTAACCGGAACGGACCCGGATTTTTATCTGGACAAAGACTGTCAACTCCACAGAATTCTGTCGCTACAAAAACAACAACAATAACAGGTAGCTAGTGTCATGCGGGGACTCATTACAATCTGGACATACATATGTTTGTTTATGAATAGACAAGGTTTATTCTGGAAAAGTAGGAGTTTAACATGCTACAGTATTCAGAACAAAGATATGCAAGGGATAAATGTAGGTGTCATTCTCTGTTGTTAAATTTTAGGGACGAAAATTACATAAAATCAAAATATGTATTGTAGGAATAATAAAAAAATAATTTAATCTAATGTGCATACATTTTGTCATTACCCAATTGTTTTCAATTAATTCATAATTATTCCAACCCTACAATTTTAATAATTAAAATTTTTTAATAGATCGAACAGGAACAGACAGGCAAGAATTGTAAAAAATTATATTTTGTTATAAAGTTTATAAATTTAATAAAGCGGATATTTTAATATTATGTTATCTCGCGAGTACCAAATTTTGATTGAAAAATATACATATGTATATATTCAATTGTAGTTTCAGTGCGAAAAAATTGGGGATTAGAAAGCGTATTCACAAATCAATAAATCTTCATGAATAGTGAATCAGGCAAAATCAAAGGTTGTATGTTGAATTATTTGTATGAATGAGTTAATATACACATATTCATAAAGTGTTAATTTTATATGTAATTTATCGTATTATAGAGTATACATAAATATATATTCTTTAAAATGTAGGTTGAACGGTGTGATATGGCTCTCTTAAACGACAGAACAAAGTTTCAGATACAATTAAAATGCCAACATGAAACTTTGAAGAATACGTTTATTTCAGTTGATGACGAAGAAAATATTACCGCAGAAATGGCACCAGAAAACAACTGCAACACGTAAGTTAAAGTAAAAATTAAAAAGTAATAAAATTATTTTTTATTGTAGTATTTGTGGTTCACATAAAATATTCACTGAAATATCCAATAACTTTAATCCAGCGGAAGAAGAAATTACTTTGGAAGCACAAGAGAAGAAAGTAAATGTTAAGAACTATGTTGAAGGATCGAGAGTTAATGAAAAATTTATGAGGTCTCAATTGCAATTGAAGTAATTATATAATATGTACTGTCTCCATAAATAATATTACCATATATTTTCAATGTATATATAGCGCCGATGAGTTCGAAAAGTACAAAATTGAAAAAGAAACGTGCATAACATTTTGTTTAAAAGAGTTAAGAGCGTTTCTTATGTTTGCTGAGGCCTTAAATGAAAGCTTGTGTTTGCAATTCGATGGAGCCGGAAGGTATGTTATTTCATTGGACTATTAATACCAAAGTGCGTACTAATAATTACATTTTTTAGTCCAGTTTTTGTGGGTATATCCCATAGAGATGAAATTAGTTGCATACTTATCATGTCTACCTTATCACCAGAAGAGGTAAGTTTTTATGACAATTGTCAAGAAAGTGAAGTCCAAGAATGCACAACTTCAAAAGCAAGCCAAAAGCGGAAACTAAAAACATCGAAGGTACCTCATCAATCTAAAAACATTAGAAGAGTTATGGACCAGAAGTGCATTGCTGAGGATACGACCCTCAGCAATAGTTCATCATTATTTGGATTTGTAAACAATAGTAGTGCACGGAATTACCCGTCGTCTGTTGCTGTCCCTCGTAATCTTAATACATCTGCCTCGACATCTAGCGTCGATGA
Organism: Bactrocera neohumeralis; assembly: GCF_024586455.1. NCBI lineage: Eukaryota > Metazoa > Arthropoda > Insecta > Diptera > Tephritidae > Bactrocera > Bactrocera neohumeralis. The sequence goes on from NC_065923.1 coordinate 51,248,774, forward strand.
GATTAGTCTTTTAACGCCAACATTATCTGGAGAAATAAACCGAATGCACATGTTTGATAAGAATGTTGATCCCGTTGTCAGCAAAGTTGTACATAACGGAGATAACGACGATTGCATTCCTGAATCACCAAAGCGCGAAGGGAGAACTAATTTGCGATCTATATTTTCTCGTTGTTTTCAATCAACATATGTGCCAGTGGAACCTTCAACGAGTGGACAAATATTTGCACTTGATTCGGACACAGAATAATAAAAATAAAATTCCATATTTAAAATATCGATTAATATTTTTTTATTTATGAAAGCTTAGTGTTTGATATCCGGTACAAAATTGCTTGTAAAAATATCTTTATGTTTTTCATGCAGTTGCTTCATACTGACCTGAGAATTTTTCAAAGAGCATAAAACTGACTGCATAGTTACCTAAAATTAAAAAAAAAATGTTTTATATATCATAAGAAATATAGTGTCTAACACACATTTATGTAGCTATTTAAGAAAGATGCAATTTTTTATTTGCCCTTGTAGACAAGATTGCAAGTATCTTGTCAAAAACCGAACACGTAAAAAATTTGTTTTAATATATTTCTCACAAAAGATTCAATTCCAAAACTAGCATTTGGATAAAATTAAAAAGAAAAGCTGCAACGCTTCATTAAATTTAATAACTCTTTGTTAAAACTATTAAAGAAGTACTCACTATCACTACATTATTCTCATATACATACATACATATCGGAATCTAGTTATTATTATAAACATATTTATCTTTTCTTGTTAGTTAATTAAAAATATTTTATGGTTGGACTAAAAACTTCGCACCAGATAAAAATTAAAGTAGCTTATTTTTTTTTTTTTAATTTTAAATGTTATTTTAAAAAAATATATTTTTTTTTTACCTGTGATTTTATGAGATGTTGATCAATATTTAGCAAATGTTTAGACGCATTTGTTATAAAATTCTTTACAAACATAGACATTCCCTTGTAAATTGCAATGTTATTATCGACTAAAAAGAATGTTGGAAGTTGAAAATTGGGTAAAGTTTAGTTTTTGGAATTAATACTTAATTTTCGTTGCAGCAAATTATTTTTGTAGCGAGATTCTGTTATAACGTTATCATTTCCCAATGTTGGTAACTTTTTTTCGAACAAATCTACAGAAAAATATGTATATTTGATTTTGGTCAAATGTTGTATTTATTGTGTTACCTTCATCTGACTCAGTAGCTTCACCAGGAACTTCGGATGCGAATATTTTGATCTGACGATAAATTTAAGAAATTATAATTTCAATTAAAATGTGCAAACAAATCTTTTACATGAGTTTCTTCATCGGATTCGGAAGCTTCTCCTCGTACTAATTCTGTCATTTGTAACACTTCACTATCAGCTCAAATCCAAATTTTTCATCTACAATTTTAATACAAACCAATAAACTTTTATGACCAATTCACATTCCATCAGACATTTGTTTTGACAGAAAAGTTCAATGTACGCTTTTGTATGAGTACGTTCACATAAAAAGTTGATGACGAGAAGCTGAACTGTAAATGGCGTCGTGAATTTTTCTATATGAACATTTGTAAGAAGGCAGCGACATAACAATGGCCGGTATGTACACAAAACAACACAGCTGTCCATTTTGCATGTAGACAATTTCGTTGTGGCCATACTAATACCTCTCACTTCAATGAAATTTTTTATGCAAAAAATAAGTAAATAGGTAAATTTATTTGTTTTAAATTATCAAATGTTATTACAAATTATATAACAGAGCTATTTTAAGCTTTTATTTGTAAAATAACGTCAGGTTTGTTAGAGCTTTGAATAATTTTACATTCTACATATTAGTGGCCTCCCTCCTCTCTACTGTCGTTGGCAAATATAAGAATATTTTGAAGTTAGCGAGAGCGACAACTGACGGCCTGCAGTCGTGTAGTCGTGCAGCTGTCCAAATAACTGTGTCCATAAGAACGTGTATATTTTAATATTTGATGTCGCTTGCAGTCTGTCCCGCTCTATGTGTTCAGACTCGAGTATTGAGAATATCGATATTTTAATTTTTTTTTTTTCAATTATTATTTTTCTATGATGTGTCTCTCATTTTTATCAATTCTTGTTTAGTCTCGAATATCGAGAGTATCGATATTTCGAAACCGATCACAGCTTGTATCACTAGTGCCCAATTGAATTTCGAACAGTGATGCCATATATAGCGTAAATATCGTGCAAAATCATAATATTTTTTATTGTTTTTATTACAAAAACACATAAAAATAGATATCGCGCCATATATATTCGTAAATTGGTATTAAAAACAAGAATTTTAAGACATTTCCAGTGAAAATTGGTGCTCGTTTTCGGAAAAGCCGCTCTCCTGAACATTTACCCCAATTCGTTAAAACATCCGAATTGTACTGCTTGTCTGACCATGACTCCTGGACCTCGGCTCTTTAGCTGCTCTTGGCGATCCACTCCGATTCACTCAATAAAATATTCTTTTTAATTTCTCCAAGATTTTAGTGATTCGCATCCGTTCTCCACTTGGACCGTTGTGCAGATCATTGAGAACTTCAGAATTTCTTACTTTCGCTTTCCCATGCGCTATGTAAGCATCCATACACTAACTTTAAATTATTCCATTGTGACCAATATGCTTTTGCGACTGGGCTGCAGGCTAACATTGGCTCAGTACTTAAACGATTCTTCTGATCTTGGAAAGTCACTTCCTGTTCTCTTTCCACACAGAGATTCTGTTCTTATCCGTTGGTTCATGAAGACTACTATTCTTTTAATATCTGGTTAAATCTCTCAAAGGTAGCGGGAGGATTTCATATTCCAAGACAGTACGGTAAAATACCATATACCATCTCTAACTCTGAAAACCGTTTTTTCTTTGTCTTTTTCGTTTATCCCCACTTGCCAATAACCACTTTTCAAATGAAGTGTTGAGAACCGTTTTGTACCTGATAAAAAGTTGGAAGCTAAGATTATGATTAATAAAGCATGAAGTAGTTGTAATTAGAAGTAAAGATAAGTGTATAGCCATTAAATTGGTACTTTTATTTAACAGTCCAGTGATCGAACTCAAGAGTGAATTACAATGTAGACGATGGTAAATGTTCAGGAGAGCGGCTTTTCCGAAAACGAGTTATTTAACCTTTAGTATTTTCTTTCTCAAGCCCATTTCGCAATTTATCACGACCTCAATCTACTGGCACTGTCCTAATATAGCTTCTCTGGAAAGTTTGATTGGTGATTTGAACTCATTAAGTACTTTTACTGGAACACGTTTATCTTACCCTATCATAGCCAGGATTTTTTTATTATCGGAAATCGAGTTAAACTCACGCATAGCACGCTTGAGAGGAGCATATTCAGCAAATTTAGTTTTCCTTTTTTTAATAAAATTGTGAAATGGATCTGAGACAACGCTGAGGAGTATTCAAGTTAATTTTCCCTAATAAATAGGGACAGTCAATACATCCATTAATTACATTGAAAACAAATGAAAGGCAGAGAACGGACCGTCGATTTTCCAGTAATTTAAGATGTAAAAGCAATAAACGAGATGTATACGATGGTATTGGGTCAACAAACTTTAAGGAGCGGAGAGCAAATTTTGAGAAAAATATTTTGAACACGCTTGATCCTATTAATTCACGAAATGCTATACGGTCTCCAAATGAACATTTTGCCTATAAATAGTTTGGTGTAGATTCTTCTATGGCCTCAACAACCCACAACTTGTTTTTTCCCATAGTCTTCATTTATTTCTGCCCAAATAACTGCTTCTGGAATCTGTTGGCTTTTTGTTATTACCACTCGTCTAACGTCGTACTTGTTACCAGATGTGTAACTGGCACCTTCATATTTGTATAAGTAATAATCGTGTTCTGCATGTAAATATTATATTTATTCCTTAATTCATTAGAAATTCTACTCCAATTATGACTTTAACGACGATATCAGCCTCTATAAAATTGTGTACCACGGCAACTTTTCTAATAACGACTGTGACGTGCGAGCACTACTCCGAGGATTCGCTATAATTATGCAGTACGTAACTTTTGTTTAGTGATTGGTTGGATTTGACATTTCAGCTTTGCGTTTACGTCCAACTGAATTATTGGACTGGTTACAGTTGCATGCAACATAACATTTTTTCGCAGTTGAAGCATTTAACCACACCATCATTTTTCTTACGTATTTTTGTAGATTTTCCAGTTCTTTCTGGATGTATGTATGTACATTTATCTTTATTTTTTATTCAAACTACCGTTTTGGTCCTGGCATTCGTTTTCGCCACAATATCATGTTCCGAGTAGACCACAGTACAATACAAAAATGACACTTGTGAACCTCGTCACCGAGAAAATTTGAAGCTTGAAATCTACCTGTGTTACTCTGATTTAGCGCCAAGGAAATCTTATACATTATCGCAGTTGATTTAGACTTTTTGCAAATAGCATGAATTTCGATTGCGATTGCGAAAGCAGTTTATTTTTGTGAATTGTGGGAGCAGGGGGTTACTTGTAAACGCAATAGCAGAATAGCATAAAACATAAAAGTGGCAGATATGGTAAATACGCATTTGCGATTTTTCGTTACAGCGGTTTTAAATTTTAAGCGTAACGTCTTATGATTTTTTATTAAGGGGTTATATACCTTCTTTGTCGAAGAAAAAAAGGAAAGTTTGGATTTTTTTAGGTATGTAGCAATTATTTCATTACACGAATGTTTTTATTTTTTGATAGTACACTTTATTAACAATGTTTGTGCGAAATATATCAAATGGAAAAATATCAAATAGTTTTTAAGTGGTGGCTGTTTCCCTTAGAGGATTTTTTTGGCAGAGCCCTGCGGTGACAATTCCCCAGGTCGAACAAGTCAACTGAAACCATAAAAGTAAACAAATTTCATTAGTTTAGTGTAATTCCTTGTGCTTGAACGATCGTTTTTATGATTTTTTTTTATTTTTGTGCACACGGGAACGTTTTATGCAAAAAAAGAAACTTTTTGGTCACTAGAAATTTCACTAAAAAATTCATTTCGGAGAAAAAAAAGTTTGTGCGTAAAAAGTCGATCGTTCAAGCACAGAAAAATTTCATTACGAACATTTTAAAAAAAATTTGAAGAAAATCGGTTCAGTAGTTTTCCGCCAATGTCACCGCAAAGACATTTTTCAAAAAACACCATTTCGAGATATTCGCACGTGATGCTGGCCGCTCGGGTTTGGGGCCGCGACGAGGCGCGCGGTTAGAAGTGCTGTAACTTTTTTTCTACTGCTCGAATCTCTATGAAAATTTGAGAAAATGTTCTCAAGGAGTTGTTCTTTAAGATAAAGCAATAAAAAATTTCGATTTTTTTTAATTGAAAAGGGTATATATCCCCTATAGGGCAGGAAAATTTTCAAGGAATATAAGTGAAGCATGGCTGATGTTTGAAGTGTTAAATGAAATCAAAAAAACACTTTAACCAATTTAAGGGGGGAGCCTGGTTTAGAGGCTTCAAAAAATCGGTTTTTTTGAGGATTTTTTTGGAAGGAAAGAAATAAAAGATTAAAGCAAAACATCTAGGGCTTATAGTTATATATTTAAACATTATTCACAAATTTTTTTGGATACGAAATCTTTGATATTCCGCCTTTGGGAAGCAATTGCCTGATGCATTTCGCATGTGCATTTGTCGGACGGCGGGCAGGATGCGGGTCGCAATTTCTATCAGAAACAAAAAATTCAAAGAGATTGATATTTTTTAATAATTTATCTTCTAGTTAAACTAAAAAAATTCCAAAAAAGGTGTAAAATTTTAGAAATTTATTAAAAATTGAAAAAAGTGGTTTTTGACAAAAAACATTTTACTTTATGTATCTGCATATACATATGTATCTGCTAGACGCTCGGTCACTATTTTCCTTCTAGCTTCGAAAATATTTCAAATTCTCATCTAAAACTTTGAGGACATATTCTTAGATTATTTTTAAAGAGATTTATGCAAAAAAAAATCGATGTTTTGAAGCTTCTAAATCAGGCTCCCCCCTTAAAGAAACATATCCAAAACACACCACGACCGCTTGGACGATACTTTGTCTTTTAAGAAGTAATCAGAACTTGCAACTACTTAAGGAATTTTTTAATTTAATGTTTAATTCTATTTGTTACTAAAACCAAATATGAAAGCTTATGTGATGAATTTAAAAAATAAATATTGAGTACAAATGTTTTCATATTTTCGTTGTTTTAGTTGCGATCGCAATAGCAAATTTCACTAACTTAGACACTACTAAGAAAAAAAGTTTAAACAAACAAAAAAAACTCGACTTCCCAAATCAAAAAAATTCGTCAGAAAATATTTAAAACGTGACGTTATTATAATGTTTTCTTTTAATAGATATTAAACGATGTGAAATTATTGATGACAAAAAGAGCTGTTTCTCCAACAGCAGTGACGACAGTCTAGATTATTGAATAGATTAAACGGAAGTCTAATCACTTAAAATTTTTGATCGGAGCGTGTCATCATTATTCTAGCAGACTTTATGTCGAATATATCAGTCAGTGTGTGAGTTAAATATTCATAAAATTACATGGAAGCATGTTTTTGGTCTAAACCTCATATTCCTTATTCACATGAACCTAGTTTTTAAATTTAGCCATAGTTTGTATCATATACAAACATGTGTATATCTCCGTTGAGGATGATTCTAACATAATTATCTCTGACACGAATAAAACTACAGTAATTGGTATGTATTATTATTCAAGCAACCCTTTAATCTCCGAACAAGTTTTTCAGATCGGACTACTATAGCATATATAAACTGGCATACAAAATTGTCCAAGATTGTACCACTATAGCATATAGCTACCAAATTAACTGACTGATCTAATTTTAGTTCTCGCATGGAAATCCTTTTCTACCTACCTACAAATTTTCGCCCTATATCTTGTACACTTTTGACTCAATTTGCAGGAACTTTTGCCCGAATTTGAGTTTTTAAATACCATTTTTGAAAATTTGGAGAAATAAAAGTATTTGTTACATTCAAAGCATAGGGTAACTGTGAGAGTGACACGTCGCGACGACAGAGTAAAAATAAAGATACTGTTTTTTTGTCACTCCTACGTTGCAATGTGTCACTCTCACAGTTTGCCCTATGCTTCAACTGTGACATATCCGTTGGTTTCTCAAAATATGTTCGGTTAATGAAACTATGGAATTTTAATTACATTACTTTAAATTACAATGATATGATATGTGATTTTGCGATCAAACCTAGAAAAGCGCATCTTTAAGTTCTATCACTATTTTTAAGAAAGATAAAAGCCAAAAAAAATAAAACAAATTCAAAGACTGAGAAGTATTCGAGTAATAATATTTTTCATTGTTATTCAGATTATTATCAGTGAGTGTACAACTCTTTATCTTTTATAATAAATTTTGTAAAAAAATTTGTTGATATATTTTTCTGAATATTAAAAAACAGCGAAGATCGAAGACGGCCCCCTTCGCCCCCCCTAGCTACGGCACTGAGTGTTTCCTCACTTGTTTTCATTAAATTTTGTCAACGATTGCAAAGCAGCATTTTCAAAATTTTCAACTAATAAAATGAAAACACCTTAACCCGAATTTTTTAATATAATTATATATAGTATTTACTGCCTTCCTAAGCTTTTAAAAAACATAAAAATATTAATACATAAATTATGTACAAAAATAATTATTGGTGTATAAATTCATAGAGGCAACGGTTCATGCAGCCAAACACAACTACCGCCTTCAGCGAAATCAGCTGCAGCATGATCCTGACCGCGCAAAATCCATTTAGTCGTTAGAAGTCCCTCAACGCCAACCGGACCACGTGCGTGAATTCTTGCCGTTGATATGCCAACCTCAGCACCCAAGCCGAATCTGAAACCATCAGCGAAACGCGAACTAGCATTATGAAAAACACAAGCGCTGTCAACCGACGACAGGAACTGTTGTGCCGCAGAATCTGCAAAGAAATACATATCAAATGATTTCTCAATTAAATAAAATATTTAACTAATATTGTGCTTTATTGCACCTGGTAAGAACTTTAATATACATATATAATAAAATATATTTTTTTTAATAGTTATTACACTAACTTCACAGCTCTGGAAGCTATGCCAAATGTACGCAAACAGAAGATCTTAGAATTAGTTAAACAGTGGTATTAGCTTTGGGGACTGCCAAAGTCTGGACCGTGCGAATGCACGTCTCCTAAAAAGGAAAAATCACTTGGCATTAAAGAACGCGTTTATAAAAAATAAATAAGCCCGTTAGCAGATGGATAGTCAGAAGAGCGCTCCGCGACATTAGCTACATCGCAGCGACAAAAACTTGCATTGCCAGTAATACAATGTTTCCTTAATTATGCTAAGAGAGCTTCTCAAAAATCTATAAGCCATAAGCAATAACGGAAGTCGTATCATAGTGATTGCTTTCAGCAAAGCAATAGAATAACATTAAATACACAAAAGGATATTTATGTATATTGAAGATCATTTCGACAAATAAAAATAAAGTGTATTCGATAACGCCAAAAATTTGAATAACTAGTAAATATAGTTAAATTTTTTTTAATGATCGTTAATGCTATGGAAATATAGTAGGGTTGGCAGCAGCTGATTATTTTAAAAAGTGAATATATTGCTGCTGTTTTATTTTAAATTTCTCTAGTTTAAACAAGAATTACCAATTAACAATGCGTATAGGCTAATTAGAAGGAGTGAAATTAAGCACGCATTGATTTCCTTTCATTGTAGTTGTTGTTATACATACCGCTCTCCGTGACGATGACGTCGGTATGCCCGCTGCCGTATGTGTGTATGTGCTCTATTGCCTCGTCGATATCCTTCACAATCTCGATGCAGCACTCCAGAGCACCATATTCATGCTTCAGACTCTTAGCAGCCGGAGGACCAAAGGTTAATTTCTGGCTAAGTTTTGGTCCTGAGTATATTTTCACTCCTTCACGCTTCAACATGTTGCAGACATCATTAAAAATGTTGCCACTCATAAGATCCTCATGAATAAGAAGCGTCTCCATTGCATTGCAAGCTAGAATGATAAACGCACAAGTAGAGCAAATGAAAGGTAAGTAGAAAAACACAAGAGTAGGCAGCAGGTAACTCCTATAATAAGCAACCAACTCTCAAATAAAAAATTAATATACCTGCTGGATAGTCACATTTAGCATCCCTGACTATCTTCAAGGCCTTACGCAAATCAGCTTCTTTGTCAACGAAAACATGGCAGACACCTTCGGCATGCCCCAACACCGGTATGTGGACGGATTGCTCTTGAATTGTGCGAACAAGCTCTGAAGAACCACGTGGTATTATTAAATCGATATGGTCCTCCATTGACAAAAGATCACTAATTTCTTCACGTGTGGATACCTAAACATAGAAGTTATGTAATTATTTACATACATATATTATATTCACTACCGAAATTATCTCACGTATTAATGAAATATAAAATAAAATATTTCAAAACTGTAAAATAAAAATATAAAATTTTCTGAACTCACCAAGGAAACTGCGTTTTCCGCCCCTACTGTCGCGAGCGCCTCCTTGACCAGCTCCATTAAAGCTTTATTGCTGTTAGAAGCCTCTTTACCACCTTTTAGTAAAAGACCATTAGCAGAGGCCATTGCCAAGGCAGCTACTTGGGGTAATGAGTCTGGACGTGACTCAAATATGACTAGTAGTACACCAATAGGTACTGTAACTTGCTTCAATTCCAAATTCTCTGCTAGTCGTGTGTGACGTAGAACGCGACCAACATTCTGAAAACGTAAATAAAAAATGCTTTTTTGTCTTAAAAAATATTCATTCAAAATAATAATAGCTATCCCATACTTTATATAATAAAGGTTTAGCTTTGACTGAGTGGAAAGTATTATTTTGAAGATTACTTCTGCAAGGGATAACTCAAATAAAAATCAAGGTTTTTGATGAAACTTGAAGTCCCAATGTACTATGTACAATGAGCAGAGCCGGAACTAGCTGCTTCAGCGCCTGTGGCAACAACCTTGCTTGCGCCCTTACCATATAGTATAATGGAAACCGATGTTGCCCAAATCAAAAATCATATATTTACAAGTGAAAGAACGTACATCTTATTTTCAATAATAATTTATACAAGGATCGCTTATATCGTTCAGAATAATACTTTTCTGGATTTCGCCTCTGCAAATAAATCGATTATTTTATCGAAATTGAGACGTGTTGTAGTATCCTTCTCAATCGACAAAATAGAAATATTCGCCAACCGTTCCTGGCCTAAAGAGGAACGAAGATAAGATTTGATGAGTTTTAGCTACTAAAAGAACGCTCGCAAGTAGCCGTCGTAACAGGCATGCATAAGAATATTCTCAGTGCTGTTGTTATGTTCGGATATACATCCTCGAGCGACAGATCGAATATTTTTTCTAATACATTCAAATGGTTCATGTCTTTGGCTTCACTCATCAGCGTCGTTGCTTGAAATTTGAAACTCTCAATTTCTGATGAAAATTCATGCGGATCCAAGTCATCAGGATATTTGATAGCGAGATCTGCCGCTATTTTGGTTAGTTGAGTAACACTGGTGTTCACAATTGCTTGACCGCTCAAAAATGCGAAATCATCGGCAACTTCATTTAAAGCGATGAACCGGGTATTCATTTGGGCAATCATAAGATCAAGAACTTGGATCAATCCTGCTTTGAAATGAGTTTGGGCACTTATAGATGGAGATTCATCTTTCGCTTTTTCTCCCGGCATCATTTTCTTTGGTCGTTTTCGAGTATCTTGGAAATCTGGTGTTACTTGCAATTGTTCAGCTGTCACAATTGATGATTGCAAAATTTTTGTGAAGAAAGTCTCTCGGTATATGGTTAATTGTGACAGCAATCTATTTATTATTGCATTTACATTTTGCAATCTCTCCGTCACTATTCATCTGTGCTCGACCTGAGTGAGTTGCGCTTTGACCGGAAATACTACCAATTTTTGTTTTTCAAATGGCACCTACATATTTTTCCCTTGATTTTGGAATAGGAACTAATTATCCTATACAATAACGTAAAACGACTAATGGCAAGTTTCCATGGATATTATAAATAGGAACCTTGATGTGTAGTTGATATTGCTAGATTAGGATACAATTTTCAAATACTATTTTCTTGGAATTTATGCACATTGTATATTATTCTAGAGGGGAATGAATGTTTATTCCAAAACTGAAGAAAAAACATGTATGTGTCGTTTGAAAGACAAAAATTGATAGTATTTCCGGCTAAACCGGAAGTTATACCGAAAATCAGAAAGCACCTTCCGATAGTCCTCATTGTCTATGGAAAACAAAATCTACAATTTCAAATCTGAATTTCAAAAAAAAAACAAATCTACATCATTGCATCATATGTTATTGAAAAAAGCATGCGTTTTGTCACCTGGATCACAGATGAACACAGATTGTGGCTGACTGGCCTATAGCACAACACACGGCACGGCCGGCAGTGGGCACAGAAACAGGACTGACAGACTCGCACTAATAGCGTGGCGCCCCCGATTTCTGGAATAGCACGTCCACGGGTGCCCTTGCTTTGTGCGCGCCTCGCGACGATTACATTCGCACTGGCACGTGTGGTACTGCCGCATTGCTGCCCACTGCACTGGCTCTGGCGCTGCAGTTTTTTCGGTCCGTTCGCGCCCTATGTCTCTTGTTTCGCCCGCCGTGGGTGACGCGCCAGTTTCAGACGGTAGCTCTTTCGGACGCTCAGCAACCGATATTTCGTCAGGCGTATGTAGGCTCAACCTACGTTGCGCCTCTGCGACTGTTGCGCCCGTGGCGGGTGCCACCTTCGCCACGCCCTAGTTACGGCTCTGACAATGAGTGTCCTGCATCATACATCAAACAATTCTCGAGATCGGATCCTAACTTTTGAAGCCACCAGATTCTTAATATATAATATGAAGCACAATGTCTATAACTGATATTTTACTGAAAATAAAAGTAAATCTCTGAGATATATGTACTTACACATATTATTGAAATTCAGAGATAATATTTTCTGATAAAAGTGTACTCGGACTGTGTTTCTTGTAAATTGCGGAAGTATAAAATGTTCGGCTACATCTAAACTTAGCCCTTGCTTACTACTTCTATATAGGTTCTAGAGATTATGAATACATATTTACAATATGATCAACAATTTGAATATCGTTATCTATTTTTTGTATATAATATGAAAAATGTATGCAAATATACATAATAGAGAAAAATTTTAGAAAAAAATATTTAGGGTAAAAATTAGTTAATCAAATAAATTTTTGTGCACTGAATACATGAAGTGGTCAAGAATTTGAGAATCTGATATTGAAGGGAATACAGAAAATTGTCCGACTCGAGTTTTCGGAGTCGTGTCGCCCGTGTAAACGCCATGAACGCCATAATAAAATTGATAAATTATTTTTAGTGGCAGGAATTTATGAGCATGGAAAATCACTTGCTTACCTGAAGACTAGATTCAGCAATCTGTTTTAATCCAACAGACAAGTTCTTCAATTTAGCAGAGTTCAAAGACAAGCGTGATAAAAGTGGCTTCGCTAGACCATGTCGTTTCGCTTCAGCTAAGTCCTTTGCGTTCGCTTGCAGAATAAATTCTTCCCTGCTTACCAATAAATCAGCCAAATGGTTAACTGCATTGGCACGTTGTTCCGGAGAAAGCGCCTGCATCTGTCGACTGCCAATGCGCGCTGCAGAGAAATGCAAAGAGCAGAAACAGTAAGTAATAATACTACAAGTAGCGTCATAAATCTGAAAAATGTGCATCATTGTTAAATGAAACTACTCGCGAAAACAGAAGTCCACCTTTTTCGACTTGGTCTTGCCATAAGTGCTGTTAAAAGTTAAGGTCCTTATAAAAATTAAGCTATAATGTATTATTTTTAATAAAGTTAATGTTATTTAATAATACATATATTAAATGAGCGACGCACAAATTTTTATTTGAAATGTTCACTTATTACTTTTACACAAGCCAATTAACAATTCGGTCATTCATCAATAGCAGCAAGTACGGTTTTTATTGGTAATGCTTACGCTGCTCGAACAAAATATTTTTTGAGATTCTCCAAATTTCTGTAGAGTATTCGACATGCCATGTTTTCCAACTCACAAACTGCAGTCCAACGGATTCACATCTGGACTTGCAGATGTCTAATCATCTGCAGCTTTAAAATTAGGAATATTGCTTTCAAGCTATTGCTGGCTGGGCTTTGTGTGCTGGGCCAGAATCTTGCTGGAAGATCCATGTTCTCCATCGAAAAGAGTATTGCTTAACTGCTTTGCTACGCCTTCTAAAACAACCTGTTGGTATACTAATGCCCCAGTTTTAACCCCTTTTTCAGGGAAGTGAAGAACCATTACAGCGGCTGAAGGAAGACCTCGTTAAACCCTTGATAATGAATAAGAGTTTTAAAGAAAAACTGAATGATGAAGCTTTGGGGAGCAATATGTCCTTAAAGATACATATGCTGCACTCTCATCTGAATTTCTTTCTGGCAAGGCGAGAGGTTCCATCAGGACATTTCCTTAATTGAGAAGGGCTAGCAAGGGAAATAGAGCACAGGAATGCCAGCAGATTTTTATGGGAGACTTACATAAAAAAGACTTTTCAGAAGACAAAAATCATAAGAATTTTTTTATATTAAACAATAATTTGTAAATTTTTGTTTTCATGCACATATTATGTTATTATTGTTTAATGACCCTAGTACATTTAAAATTTGATATAAGTATGTATATGATAAAGTATTGAATTATTCATATTAAATTCATATTAAACTATCTGATCGATTAGTTCGCACCTATACAGACAGACATGGCTAATGGTATGAAAACTCATAAGCATTTTTTGGGATGACCTTCAGCTCCTTCAGCGAATTTTGTTTTATATCTTCGATCGACTGAAAACGGATTCCCTCCGATGATAATGCTCACGATGAATGTGGGATCGGAATTCTTACAATCAACCATGTCCAAAGAGAGTTGTTTACGGTAGTATTTTTAAAAAAATTTGAACTTAATCGGGATGAGTCGAGCAAGAACGCGTTTCATACCCAAAATATCCATCAAAATCATTTTATCAGACTCGCGAAAGATTTTGAGCTTTCCTACCATCTCTCTAACCTTTACCTGACGATTTTCAAGTACCATACCCTTCACTTTTTTAATATTTTCATCATTTGAAGAGGTAGAAAGTCGTCCAGAACGAGGCATGTCTTCAACGATCCCTCGGCCGTTTTTGAAGGCTTTGTACCACTCGTAGGCCTGTGTTTTTGATAAAACTGAGTCACCGTAAACCGTTTACAACATTCACAACGATTTCGCATACGACATTTGCTTAGAAATACAAAATTTGAGACAAATTCTTTGTTCGATATTTTTATCCATTGTAAAAATCGTAACGCACTTCTGTATAACGACTTAAGCAGCTGCTGCAAATAAGCTGTTAGACAGATCGCGCTCATAGTAAGTTCAACCAACTTTATCATTTACCCGGAGAATTTAATTACAGTTTTCGGGTGCTTTTTTGTTACAATGTACATATATACATATATTTTATAGGGTCTCCGATGTTTTCTTCGGGGTGTTACAAACTTCGTGGCAAACTTAATACACCCTGTTCAGGGTATAACACAGAAACTCCACAAGACGCATAATCCTAACTGTGACAGTTTAATAAAATACATTTGTATTTATACAATGTTCAAAAGCGGATTTCTACGCTTGTTTCAGTTTCACCAAAGCAAATTGAAAAATTCCATTGCTAATAATACCATAACAGGAGTGTGTATACAGTGGATAATCGAAATGTGGTTATTCAAAATTGTTCCCCATAATTAAAATATAAAATATACTCTGCCATCATGCTATTTAAATAGGACCGGATGGTACTATAGCCAATATGCTCTTAACGACTTACAAAAACAAAATCTGAGGAGGACTAGGTAATCATTATTTGGGTACTAAGTCAAAGAGCCATAGAAGGCAGTGAAGTGAATCGGTTGCAGCATTCATGGACGTTAAAGAGATCTTATAGGGTGAACATATTCAGGCACTTAGAGCGGCTGCTTTCAAAATATATCCAGATATGTACTTCTATTTTAGAGTTAATGCAATATCAAAATTATCATTAAGGGGGGAGGCTGATTTAGAAGCTTAAAAAAATCGATTTTTTTTGCTTAAATCTCTTTAAAAAAATATCTAAGAATATGTCCCCAATATTATAGATGGAAATTCGAAATTTATTTATAATAATTCATATAACAAAAAGAGTTTTATTATATAAATACATAAACGCAGCACTGCTTACGATCTCTTTAAAAAATATCTAAGAATATGTCAAGAATCTATATACAATCATCACGTTTTTCGAAATATTTTCGAAGGTAGAAGGAAAATAGTGACCGAGCGTCTAGCAGATACATACATATGTATATGAGCGATTGGGCAGAAAGCGAAAACTTTGACGCGCGATTTCTCGGTTGTTCATTTTTACGATTTTACTGAATTGGCGGGCAAGATAGAAAAAAAACTAAACGTCGGATCGAATTGGGCCAAAATTTATTATCTTTGGCATTAAATTATTTTCTATTTAAACTAAAAAAAACAAGAAAAGTCATGTTTGAACATATTTTTACACAACATAAAGTGGAAAATTTTTGGCAAAAACCCAATTTTTTTTTTCAAGTTTTAAAAAATTTTAGAATTTTCCACTTTTTTTAGAACTTTTTTTAGTTTAACTAGAAGATATGTTATTAAAAAATATGAATCTATTTAAATTTTATGTTTCAGATAGAAATTGCTGCCTGCATCCTGCCCGCCGTCCGGCAAATGCACTTGCGAGATGCATCGGGCAATTGCTTCCCAAAAGCAGAATTTAAAAGATTTTGTATTCAAACAATGTGAGAATGATGTTTAAATATAACCCCAGAAATTTCGTTTTAATCAATTA
This sequence comes from Bactrocera neohumeralis, assembly GCF_024586455.1. Lineage (NCBI taxonomy): Eukaryota > Metazoa > Arthropoda > Insecta > Diptera > Tephritidae > Bactrocera > Bactrocera neohumeralis. The sequence continues at coordinate 51,264,818 of NC_065923.1, forward strand.
ATTCTTTCCCTCCTAAAGACATCCTCAAAAAAACGATTTTTTGAAGCTTCTAAATCAGGCTCCCCCCTTAAGCAGCATATGAAATTCGCTTAAATTATTACGTGTTTCCTCATTGTAGAAATGCTTGCCAATTCATAGTTAAATTGCTTTTTTTCTGATATTACAACACAATGAAAGAGACACAAAGCCACGCAAACTTTTTGAACAAATATAAAAAGTGCATGGTTACTCCAAACTCCACTGCGAAACCCACTGTTCTTATTGAAGCAAAATTTTTAGAAATAAAATTTAAATATATGTACTACATAAAGTTAAAAGTTATAAAGAAAAGCGAATCCACCGATCACAATAAGCTGAGGCTTTTTATACATTTAAATCATAGTACTCTTTAGTTACAGGAAACGTTATTATATTAAATAACCCTGTAAATTTTGTATAAATTCCAATATCAGAGTTTACTTTCATTATGACATAAATACACATACCTTTTTTCATTAAAGTAATAAATATTTATGTCCTACTTACCATTTTCAGCTAAAACATCGACAGGAGTTGAGAAACCTTCTGTAGATTCAGTGAAAAATGTACCGACTTTTCGTCCCGCTATAATGGTTTTAATTGCTTTCTCCTGCATTCCGTTACAAATTACAACACTAACACCACGATCTAATGCCCATGTGGCTGCCTTCACTTTTGAGTCCATACCACCAGTGCCAACCTAAAATGTTAATAAAAGAATAATGAACAAGTAAAGAAGGGATAAGTTCGGGGATAACCGAACATTTGATATTCCTTCAACTTGCAAGAATCAAAGTCCGAGAAATTTCTTCAGGGAAATATGAGAGTTGGGGGTAGTATCTGATATTAGTTATATAGGAACAAGGTCAAGTTTTCGAGCAATTTTATCTATTTGGGGGCTTGAACAGTTTTGTTTGGATTTGAACAATTCTTGGTTATAAATTGACATACTTTAAAGGAATTATTAGTGCATAGTTTTATACCTTTATAACAGTTGCTTCTTGATTTGCGTTCTGGTAGGTGAAAAAATCAATTGTTTTTTTAAAAGGTGCTGTGAGAAGTAAGAGTGGGTGTAGTCCGAACAAATTTTCTCATGGTACCAATTTAGTCACCAATTGGTTGGTCGGGTCCCAAGATATGTGATTTTGCCTAAAACTGGGTGCTGTCTCGCCATTCGTCCAGTCTTTACCCAATGAAGCCCTCTTTTACCATCTCGGGTGAAAAATTTTATATCTCTGTCGTATTTAGTTATTGATTTATGGCAATTTTTGTAGTTTTTAACAGTACCGTTATGTGGGTAGTGAACGGCGTTATCTTCCAATTTCAGTAATTTTTACATTGTCAGCTGTGGTGCATAAGATATTTATCCTGAGAATTTGCAGCCTTGGTGGTCTAGGAGATACGTACATTAAACCTATTAGAATTCAGGACTATGCCCACTTTTTCAAAATTTTTAGCCCACAGGTGTACCTAGCTACTGCGATCTCCTGTGCAAAATTAAAGTTCCATATCTTATTTTAGTCCGATTGGTCTGATTACGCCCATATACGAATATATATATCTATCTCGTTTAGTTTTAGGTGATTCATGCACCCGTTAGATTAATAAAACTTTTACAGTCAAATAACTTGAATACTATTTACAATAAAATTTTTAGTCGAATTTTTAAGACACAAAAGCACGTGTAGTATACTAAATCAGCGGAATGTTCAATATGATTGTATGTGTTGGCATGTATGGTAAGTACCTTAGACTTTTTCCCGAACTCGATGACATGTCGGTCATTCGAGGTATAGGTGTGCATCAGTTTAGCTCCATCTTCCCAAGGAGGTTTGTTGTAAATTCCATCAACATCTGACATTAGAATCAGTAGATCCGCTTGAACCTCTGCCGAAAGCATAGCAGATAAACTATCATTATCCTTGATTGCTATACCCTGATACATAATAATTTCAAAATTACGCCTTTTATATTATTTTACATAATACATATTTTGTCATTTGACATTTTAGTTTTACTTACCTTCTTTGAGCCAACTGGTAGATCATCGTCTTTCAAAAACATTGGCGGGGATACAGCATCGTTGGTGTTGATAATCGGCACAATATTTAGGCTGATCAGTTCAGAAAGTGTGCAAAATAAATTATTACGTGTTTCCTCATTGTAGAAATCCGGTTTTGTTACGAGAACCTATGTAAATACGATCAGAAAACGTCTAATAAATTTTAAAATATCCAGTTTCCTTGTTATACCTGTGCAATTTTTACACCATACTGTGCAAACATAGCATCGTACAGTGACATAAGACCAGATTGACCCACAGCAGCGGCCGCTCTGGGTTCAAGCAGGGTACCCTGTTCCTGTTATTGAAAGAAAATATTGTGTAAGTTGGTGTGTGCATATGCTAAGCTCTACCATATATCCAATTTCAACATACGACGCGTGTCGGGTCCTTTGGCGAGAGCGTTTCACGCATAGAAAGTGACATAAGTAATTCTTGTGCTAATTTTTGACTACCAAAAGCTACAGCACCACTTGTAACCATCATAACCTCGCGACCCTCTAAATGGCACTCAGCAACCTAGAAGTTATAAAAAAATATTTTTTAATTGTTTACATATGCAGATGTATATTTTTATGAAAGAAATAACCAAACTACACATCAATTTCAAAATCCATAGTTGTCTTCGACTCGCTCTGAACACTACTCTAATGTCAAACATTTTATCCGATTTTGACCATTTTGGTAACGTAATATAGGAATATCAGGATAACATTATCCTGAATTTGGCAGAAACAGGTATAGTAGATTCTGATATATAAGATTTCATCGAAAAGTGAGCGGTGCCACACTCATTGTCTAATTTTGATCCTGGCCCCTTGTCATAGAACTTTGGCTTAGATTTCAATTCTTGTGACGTATTCAACTAGTGTGTCATCACAATTTTAGTATTTTTCAACAGTATCGTTATATGGAGAATGAATGGGGTTATATCTGATTTAACCTATGTATTTTCGCGGTCTGAAGGGCTACCGTAAAGATTTGTTCTGAACAAACTTGGTTGATGTAGCTTGAGTATTTTGTGGGATATGTACATTAATCCTATTAGAGGGTGGGAAAATGTCACTTTTTATAAAGTTTCAGAAAGCGGGTGCTCCTCAATCCTACGATCACCTGGCCCAAATTACAATTTTTTATAGTAATCTATTCAGACTCTTGTTAATTGCTGTTTCCTATCTTGTTTATTTTGATTTGTAGAGAATTGGAATGATGTGAAGTTAAATAAAAGTAAAGTTTAGAAGATTTTTCTAATTTAAGTTTTTTGTCACTATTCATATTAATGATTAGTAAGATATTCATTCTTTTATATCTTTATTAAAGATCTTTTATAATTTTCTAGTTAGCAATATTTTTTTAAGGAACGGCAGTAATCTGCCATTATGAAACCTTTCCAATCAATCTTGATACCTTTTATCCATCAGTTATATCCCAGGGAAACAGCTCTCAGTGTTTCACACCATAATTATCTAAATTATTCAAAAATCTATTCAAGTGATTACGATATAATCTAACTTGATAGTCATGTTTGCTCTTAGACACTTAAAGTTTGTCAGCATATTATAGAGAATTGCTTCATAATTTGGTAATTTATGTTTGGCTGAAAATTTTCGAAGTTTTGACTATTAGCACTAAACTTTCCCAACTTACACTTTACAGAATGGTCATAACCTTGATTAAATCTGTGTCTTTCATGAATTGCCGTATTTGAGGACCAAGAAAGACCCAACTTTCGGCTTTTCCATACGTTCGGAAATTTTCTATAAATTTCACTGAAACAGTGTCCAATGCTTTAATAAATTGTTTTATTATTCCTCAGTTGAGCATGTATTAAATTGCTGAGTTTACTGTTATTCAGATCCATGAATAGTCTGGTGAAGGCTAATTTTGAGAATTTGGCGACACCATTGTTTTAGAGTAGTCCACGCGTATTACTTTTGATACGGAATCGAGATTTTCATTGAATAAAAAAGGTCATTTCGTAGACTGTAATTCTAGATATGTATATCCACGTAAAAACTAAAAAAATCCGCCTAATTGCTTGCATATTTTCGGTAAGGAGCCTGAGAATAAAAATCAGTGACGTTTGCATGCGCGAAAGTACGCAGAACCTCAATCATGACTGGAAAACTAAATATTAGGTTGTCAAAAAAGTCTTGCGGTATTTTCGCTAGTTGGCGCAGAAAGCGCGTAGTTCTAGTTTTATTCGTCGCGTCGGCTCATGCTATACCTTTTTGGAAAGCTCATTTCACGCGCTAACACGTCGCAAACAAGTGTTTGAATTATAGCGTCGCAAACATAAAGAGAAAATACGGCATATTTTACAGTACTACTACGATAAAGGCAAAAATGCATCTCAAGCCGGCAATAAAATTTGTGCAATTTATGGACCCGATACAGTTTCCATTTCCACCGCACAACGATGGTTTCAACGTTTTCGTTCTGGTGTAGAGGTGGTCGAAGATGCGCCACGCTCCGGAAGGCATGCCATCGAAAATTGATATAAAATCGCTGAATTGGTCGAAAAAAAATTCAATAAAAATAGCGCAAGACTTTTTTGACAACCCATTATTAATTATTATCAAATACCCATTAGATATGAAATTCTCTTCAAAACAAAATCACATCCAATATTTTCATGAATAAATTTGCAAAGATATCTATATGTAACTTAAAAGTTATGTTTTTTTTCTTTTATTCAATGCTTAAGTATAGATGAATAATAACATAAAAACGTTGTGTTCAATGAAATAACAGTGCTAACAAAAAAATTAAAAATTTACCATAACTCATTAATCAACATAATAGTGAAAAAAAAAAAACTAAACAAGACCAATTTGGAGTCATCTGTCAAAAGAATGTTACGCCATCTTTATATTGGCTAGTTTCAATAGTTTTTTGCAAACTCCAACAGCACTTTGATATGTCTTTGCCTAAGTAAAGGTACCTTTCGTGGTCTTCGTACATTAAAATTTTCATTTAACAGTCTTTCTCAGAAACGTTACTAATTCCTAAATTCAGCTCTGCTTTTATTTACCTTGAGGATATAAAAGTATGGTTTTGGTTAAATTTTTAGTTTTTTTTTTGGTTCAAATTTATTTTTTCTATTATATATACCTCCTTCCCCTCTACTTCTCTTTCTTGGAGCAAAAAATTGTGGATGTGGAAAAGGCAATACTTAAGCAAAGGAATAAGCAAAAAAAGTTGTATTTTTTCGGTTTTGTTGCACTGCTATTTCAATGAGCGCAGGTATGTATGGTATACAAAAAACTAACCTGCTCAACAATGGAGGCCAGTCGTCCAAGTGCAAGGCCGTGGTTATCTTCACGTGTGATAACGGCACTTCCAAGTTTAACCACCAGACGGCGTGCATATTTCAGTTGACTTCGCTCTGTAAAGGTAGCTTGTTTTCGCTTTTCAGTCAAAATATTCTAAAAATAAATCAGACGTAAAATTATGGTACAATTATACACATGCTATATATACATACATATATTATAAGGTCTGATATCTACATCAAACACATTAGTAAAACTGTGGCCGAAAAATAGTAAGACTTTTTAATATAAATTTCGCGCGAAATCCCATTCGTCAAAATAATTTTTTCTGGGTTTGTATGACTGTCAGTAACATCTGTGCTAAATTTCACATCGAATCATTAGTCTTTCTGAAAAAGTGCATTCGTGGATTTTTACGATGAGTGAAATTATTCATTAAATTTTGTGCGTGGAATCAAATGTCTGAGCAACTGATGATCAACACGTCAATAAAATAAAGGACTTGGTGCTTGAGAATCGACGATTAATAGTCAGAGATCTTACTGGCATCGTTGGAATATCGGAAATATCAGTAAAAATCATTTTGAAAGATCATTTAGGCCTGAAAAAAATGAAAGCACGATTGGTTCCAACAGTGCTTTCCGACTACAAGGATGTCATGAAACGTAGTCTTGGATCTATGCTTACGACCCGGAAACAGACGATCAATTGGCCGAATATCGTGGCAAAGGTGAGCCGAAGCCAAAAAAACCACGTCGAAGCAGGTCAAAAATCAAGGTTATGTTCACAGTTTCTTTCGATAATCGAGGTGTGGATCACTCCGAATTCCTTTCAACCGACCAAACAGTCAACAAGGAGTACTATTTGAGTGCTACGCGTCGTAAAAAGTGGCGGGACTTATGGCCCGCATTGATTCTTTGTGAGCTCCGTGTGACTTCTGGATTTTCAGCAAACTCAAACGACTGCTCTGGTGAAACCATTTTGAGTCAATTGAAGACATTAAACATGAATCGCTTCGCTCTTTAACAACTGTTTCGAGGATTTGACAAAACGTTGGCACAAGTGTATTGTGCCAAGGGGGATTGTTTTGGGGGGATGACATAGATTTTGAAGAATAAATTAAGAATTTTAAAATTATGAACAAAGTCTTACTATTTTTTGCACATAGTATATATACAAGTATATTGAAAACTCACTTCACTACTTACATAAATGCAAATATACACACATATATATATACACACATATATACATATGTATATATATATATATATGTATATGTATGTATGTGTTATGATTTATGAACGGAATGGTGATATTACCTCTCAGCTTAATCATTCTAACTTTATTCACAAAAAGTAAGAAATTAAATTCGTTAAATTTATAAAAACTTTCTGTCACAAATAACTAGACGTTACTAGGGAACACTTCTTAGATTGCATTGCATTGTTTTACAATCGTTATCTACTGGAACCTTTTCAAGAGATTACACCTTACGACAACAACCCATAAGAACTCGATTGCAGAAAAAACTCGCACATTTCGCACTTCTACATTTATTCTGTTAATTTCTTACTTATATCGACTAGACAATGTATGTATATTTATCTATATGTATTATATAATTCATATATATATAAAGGAATGATTAAAATATGTATAACCAATGATACTAATCAATTCCTCAAATACCTTCCCTCCTTAAGATGCAATATTATTAATTCCTCCAACTCTTGAGTTAATCGTTTATCTAGCTATCACTTTATTACGCAATATAATTTGAGTGTTGAAGGCGGTTATTGCCAGACACAGTTCATGATCGTGATAAGATATTGACAAAGTATAATCTTAAACATGCCATACTATTTATCGATGTCATTTGCTGCATAACTAGCTCACACTTATTTGTATGTGCGCAACAATATAGAACGCGTTTGCCTCATCAAGTTCTTATCTACAAATGCTAATTATTAAATACTATTGAGTAGGTAACAACTGTACACAAATTTATTTGTTTATTTGCTCGCTGGAGATTGCATTGCCAATCATAAAGTCCTAAAATCAATTCGAAAACAAACTCATTTACTTATTTATTGTATTCATTGAGGATGTATGTATGTATGTAGCATATATATGTTTACGTGTAAAACATATATATTTGGTTATTGGTGTGTGTGTGTTTTCTTTTAATTAAAATTTAAAAAAATCGACGAATTATAAAGTTAACGTGAAATAACCAAATCAAGTAAATAAATAATGAGTACGTTTAAATATTGCTTCCCTACCCAACTTCTTGCTGTTCTAGAAGCAAATATAAATAACTGTCTTTGATTATATACCAGATTGTCAACTACTATAAGTTATATCGAGTCCTAAGTTTTGACAATCAATTAAAAATGTTTGTTTTTTCTTTTTAGAATGGTCTAAAATGTCCAAACTTAACAGGAATTAGGGTAACAGTTGTACCACTTTATTGTGATATCCCTTTGTTTGGGACTGCAAATCTTGCGTTTTACTCAAATTTTTTTGGAGGCAGAAAGACTTAATAATGTTTTATTTAAATGATCTAATAAGTTCAGAAATATTAAAAATATATGCAATCTTCTGAGTATAGTATACAAATTCAAGAAGATTCAAACCCAATGCATGATATTATACTTAAATCAAGGCTTTAAAGCTTTGTCATACTTTTTCTACAAAATCACAAGCATAAGCATTCGAAGTTATTATAGTATACCCTGGACAGGGTATATTAAGTTTGCAACGAAATTTGTAACACTCAGAAGCGAGCGTGAACGATGATACATACATATATTTATATCCGTCTGTCTGTATATACGCGAACTAGTCTCAGTTTTTGAGATATCAATCTGAAATTTTTCACACGTCGCTTTCTACCCAAGAAACTGAACGATCGGAATCAAGTACTTGCCTGGAAAACCTTTTAATTTGACCAGATATCTTCAAGAAATTTAGCAAACTCCGAAGAAATTGATTACATCGAAACACTATAGCACAAATTATTTCAAAAAATTGAATATACATACATAACATAAGCATTTTAGGTAAACATACATATTTTTGAATTTTTCTACGATACAAAAATAACGAAACCTCCAAGCCACTATGTATATTATATGTATGTGTATCAAATGACGGAATGGCAGCGAGAAGGGCACTGTAGTGCAGCTGATTGCCCATACTATACTTAGCAATTGAGAGCCAGATAACGCTTTATAGCTTCTTCAAGCGCCGTCAAAACAAATAAGCGAACTGATAGGCCTCGGTACCCCACAATAATAGCCCAGTATAAAAAATCATATCGTCCTGCCGTTGGCAGTGTTGAACTTATACTTTCACAATTAGTATTAACTAAGTATATTCTCCTTCTTCTTTGCTGGCGTAGACACCGCTTACGCAATTATAGCCGAGATAAGAACAGCGCGCCAATCATTTCTTCTTTTCGTAACGTGGCGCCAATTGGAATTTCCAAGCGACGCCAGGTCCTTCTCCACCTGATCTCTTTCTAACGGAGTAGAAGTCTTTCTCTTCCCTTGCTTCCTCCGTCGAATACTTTCAGAGCTGGAGTGTTTTCGTCCATACGTACTAGATTGGTTCAATAATATACATGGCAATCAATTTTTCATCATGGAAAAATGGAGGAAGCTTCTCATCCCTGTCATTCTTCTTCTTCTTAATTGGCGTAGACACCGCTTACGCGATTATAGCCGAGTTAACAACAGCGCGACAGTCGTTTCTTCTTTTCGCTACGTGGCGCCAATTGGATATTCCAAGCAAAGCCAGGTCCTTCTCCACCTGATCCTTCCAACGGAGTGGAGGTCTTCCTCTTCCTCTGCTTCCCCCGGCGGGTACTGCGTCGAATACTTTCAGAGCTGGAGTGTTTTCATCCATCCGGACAACATGACCCAGCTAGCGTAGCCGCTGTCTTTTAATTCGCTGAACTATGTCAATGTTGTCTATATCTCGTACAGCTCATCGTTCCATCGAATGCGATATTCGCCGTGGCCAATGCGCAAAGGACCATAAATCTTTCGCAGAATTTTTCTCTTGAAAACTCGTAACGTCGACTCATCGGTTGCTGTCATCGCCCAAGCCTCTGCACCATATAGCAGGACGGGAATTATGAGCGACTTATAGACTTTAGTTTTTGTTCGTCGAGAGAGGACTTTACTTTTCAATTGCCAATGAAAGGAAGCAACAAGCCTCGGATGAGAGACCTTGCCGTATATTACAATGGAACAATATGAGTTCTCTCATTTGTATTGATAACTATCGGGTGATTTTTTTGGAACAATATAGAGTTTGACTCTGGGATTTGTATGTCAAAGATAAAGATGCTATAACCACTTTGACATTTCATTTATGAATGACTTACTAACGAGCAACGCTTGCAATTACAAATAGGATTTTCGAAGAGTTTGTAAAATTGGCAGAAAATCTTTTTTATCACAAATTTTATAGCAGACCTACGGTTATATAAAAATCTGTTGAGATTTGATACGTAAATAATAAAAAAAAAAAGGCATTTTTTTTAACTTGTTTTGTACAACCAGAAGTCGTTCAAAACATACTGTGCACCGTTTGGTGTTTTTTGTACCAAAATCTATGCTATATTTAACTAACGTTATAAAGATTTCATCGAAAGCTACGAAAATCATTGCCAAAAATGGAAGAACTGAACTTGTTTGACAACAAGATTTTACATGCCACACAGCTCGCGATTCTATTGTTGGAAAACATTTCATTATGAACCAAGTTGACTAGACTATTTTTTTAACGTTTCATAGTTGTTTTTATTTATCTATTTTTCTACAATTCTGATGCTATTTATATAAATTGGACTTTCCGAATGGACCACTATTTAAGAACATTTAAATGTTATCTTCAAAAAGTAGATACGAAAATCTAACGTTTCAAATAAAGAACCATTTTTTGCAAATTTTATTGTTTTTTTTTTTAAAAAAACCCGTTATCAAGCTTTATTATAACCACTGAGCATTGAATGTATGTACAAACAAAAGAGTTACTCAGGCTATAGCAGACAAGTTGAGAGATAGTCAACATTCATGTGCGACCAAATATGCTATGTATTAGGAAAGCTAAAATAAAAACACTTGTTGCTTCCACATTGATTTATGAATTGTTTACTCCTTCAAAACGTGTTTTTATTTATCTATTACTATTTATATATAGGTTTTAAGAGCTTAAGGAGAAAAATTATTTAAACCATTTATCCCACTTATTAGAAAATGTCTCCTCAACTATAATGTAACACAATGTACGGTTATATACTATCAAAATTTGACCTCGACATTCAATAGATCTAATAATGTTAAAAAAAATAGTTTTTTTTTAACTTTTTTATCATGTTCGATGTAGTCCATAAACATAATGTGAATCCCAAAAATGGCCAAAACCCAACTGACCGACCGATACTTTTCTATTTATAAAATTTGTGAATTATATAATCTATGCGTTCCTTTGACATACTCAATTTCATTTAACTATAACCCAATAAGATTTCACGTATTTTCGTAATGTTTTTTAGTGTTACGACCATACTCCACCGTTGAATGTGATTTGCCTCAATGATGTGTTTTGCACTGTTATAAAGTAACATTTTATTAAAACATTAGGTTAATTTATTTAGTTTATTCAAACTAAATAAGCAGAAGCCTCGTCACTTTAAGAGCGATTCTTTCAAATGCCATTAAACGTTCAATTAATATTAATCAGTCTCTCGGTTAGGACAAAGATTTTTCAACCGGTTAAGAATGTTTTTATGTGAGTAAGTAGTTAATTGAATAGTGAGTCCATTTTATAGTTTCATAGGCGGTATAACCTGTTTGTTGTAAAAATGGCTTAAAGCGTCTAACATATGGTTTATGTCAAAACTTTCAATTCCAATTTTTCTACAATTCTGATGCTGATAATTTATAAACCAATTAATACGGGTGTATGCATACATAAATACCAAATCTAATTATTCATCAATAGCCTTCAAAGTAATCCCAACCAGATGCAATACACTTATGCAAACGAGTTTTCCAGTCCTCGAAACACTTTTTATAAGCACCTTGGGATGGCCTTCAGCTCCTTCAGCGAATTTTGCCATTCCGATGATTGTTGACTTTTTTGAACGTCAAACTCATAAACCCGTGTCTCATCGGCAGTTATAATACTCTCCTTGAAGGTGGAATTGGAATTCGCACGATCATGCATGTCCAAAGACCTTGTTTGCGGTATTCTTTTTGAAAAAAATTCAGCTTTATCGGGACCAGTCGAGCAAGAACGCGGTTCATGTCCAAAATATCCGTCAAAATCATTCGAACGGACTCGCGAGAGATGGCGAGTCTCTCTCTCTTTAAAACTGGCTGATGATTTTAAAGCACTATATCCTTCACTTTCTTTATATTATCATCACTTGAAGAGGTCGAAGATCGTCCAGAACGGGGTATGTCTTTAACGATCTCTCGACCGTCTTTGAAGGCATTGTACCACTCCTAGACTTCGGTTTTTGAATCACCGTAAGCCTTTTGCAATGTTCGCAACGATTCGGCACACGAAATTTGATTAGAAACACAAAATTTGGGACGAATTCTTTGTTCGATATTTTTATCCATTACAATATGCACTACCGACTAAGCAGCTGTTGCAAACAAACTGGTAGACAGATCGCGCTCTTGTATTTGGCATAGTAATTATGGACAGTGTTTGAAATAACTTTTATCTGGGGAATTTAATTACAATTTCCCGGTACATTTTACGATTATATATTATTATAAAGCGATATGATTGTTAAGCGAAGAAGGTTAAAAAAATGAAAAATGTTATCTTTGGTTGGAGGGAAGCTATAATACTCTTCACAAACACAGGCTATTTTTTGGAGCAGCAAAAGGCTTTCCATACAGGCACTTCATTCCGATCATTCAGTTTGTGTGGCAGCTATATGCTATATCGATTCCGTCAAATGTACAGCTTTATGAAGAGAAACACACTTGTGCTAAATTTCAGATCGATAACTCACAAACTCAGAAATTAGTTTGCATATCACATATCAATTGATATGCCATGAAAAATATGTCCAGGTACTGATCTAGTATAAAATTAACGAAATCGTACTACTATTTCGAATTTTTTTTCTTCATTCATCAAATCAAAATAACGAAACCGTTAAACAGTCCCAACAACTTGTTTGACTATCCCAGCTTAGCTCCATATATGATCATATGTAATACTTACAAAGGCTTCTTATAACCAAATTGGTGATAAGATATTCAATATTATGAACCAACTATTGTGTTACTTATTATTTTTATGATTGCATAACTTTATTAAACTAGATGCAAAATTTTGTAATCCATTAACCACAGTATGCCTCACTAATCGATCGAGCGAATTTCCGAAATCTGATTAAATGAAAAAACAACAACACACAGTTAAATAAAGTAATTCATAAATACATCGTCTTACAATAAGACCTTTTTCGATTCACTTACAAACTTGAATATTTCCTGACTAGAACTTTACATGTACAGTGAATTCCCCTGAAACTGTATATTTCACAAAAAAAACTGAGCCCGTTACAATCCGAGTAGTAGTGAGGATATCTCATTTTATCTAGTTTGGGGTTGCTTATCAGTTTAAGGAACTTATATACACATATGTACATACATACAGGTATACCAAATTTTGTTCCCAAATACGCTCAAGGAACAAACTTTAATATTCATACATTTGCTATAACTGATTATTACAAGGATACAATAAAATCACTTTATTTAATTAAATAAAGTAAATCTTTTTTGAAGAAAACGAATTCCACTTATTCACTTACAGGCTGTCTGGGTCCCTGTAGGCTAGCTGCTCTCCAAACACTTGTTGAAAAGCTGCGCTTCAACAGGTTCACGGATGCCAATGATTTATTTAAAAACATTTTTTACTCTATCTTAAGTTTGTATTTAGAAAAAAAGTATAAAGTTCAGTTTTTTATGTTTTTCTTTTTTGAATTGTTGAATTGTTAAAAAGACACGCGTAATATAGGTATAGAAATGATCGAAGTCGATTTGCGAACAGACCGCACTGGTCAGCAAATCAGACTAAACTGAACTTTTGTCGGAATCCTAGTTGATTAATCAGTGAAGTACATGTATTTTACGGTCACTACACCGACAAGTGTTCATAAGTTAATTGATTATTTTGTATTATGATTTTGTAATCATTTTGCTGTATTTCTGAACCAGAGCCGCTGTTATCAATGGCAATAACAGTGTATTTAAAACAAAGACATGTACATTTCCCTCATACCCACAACTCGTCATGTGTGCATAGTTTGATTGGAACCTCTTATCAATTGGAGCAAGAAAGCTTTACACAGCTTTTGCCTTTCCAATATTTGTTGATACTCCAGTGATTTCTACTGTTGCTCAGACTAATAGATTTTATTTGCAACAGTAAAGAAGGTTAACCTCGGATTTAACCGAACATTTTATGCTTTGCAAAGATCAAATCCTGGGAAATATAGTACTTTCAGGTGATGCAAAACTTGTCAATGAAAAAGTAAGGAAGAGCTAAATTCGGGTGTAACCGACCTTTTTATACTCTCGCAAGGTAAAATGAAATATGTATGCAAGAATTCCATATAAATATATTTAAACTAAAGGGGAAATTACTTAGAGTAATTGGTATATTAAGTTTACTAAAATTATGAAAAATTTTACTCGAATTTTGTTGTATGTATATGCTTATAACTGATTGTATATAAAATGCAAATTGAGGAATATGAAAATAAATCGTTTTTGACAAGGAATTCAAGTTTTTATTTCTTATTTCAATATTATTATTATAAAATTATATATTATTTTACATGTTTAACATAAAAATAAATAAAAATAATAAAAAATGGTATCATATTTGTATATTATTTATATATGTATAAACTTTGCAGATACTATATATACATACATATTTATTTATTTTAACATATAAGTATGTATTTATTTATCACCTCTCTTCCAATATACATTTCAGTTGTTCACATGCTATTTAATTTCTATCTGATATTTATACGAATTCATATGTAATTAGAATATTTATATATTTATTTTATTATTAATATATTTCATTTTATTATATTGTACTTAAAACCAGTTATAAGAATTGTTATGCCATTCTAATACTATTCCATTTAAAAACAAATGAAGTACTATTGTAAGTCTGAAAACTTTAGAGATGCAAATACTGTCATGATAGGTACATATAGTATGTACATACATTGTAACAAAAAAGTACCCAGAAAGTGTAAATAAAACGCAAAATATTTAATTATTCATCAAAACATATTTTGTCGCCTTCAATGGATTCATTGCGTTTTTGGCTTTAAGGGGTTATACCAGCGTAACCCATAAAAAATTAGACGATTTTCGTGAACTTTTTTAAAAGAAAGTACGTGATCGAATGTTTCGAAGTTCTTTGGGCATAATAAGGTATATATTCAGCTGTACATTAAGATTTTTTTCACAAAAATATTGAAAAATAACGGAGTTATGTGCTAATCGGAGGTGCCAAAAAAAAGTTCCCCAACTGCTAACATGATACCGGCCGAATGAGTAGCTGGTACAAAAAAATAAAAAAGGTTATTAAAGTTGAAGGTATTACCTATACAATAACCTTCAATTTTTGAAAAATACCAAAAATTTACAAAATGGCATAATTCTGAAAAAATGTCGTTTTTAAGGCAAAAAATGTCAAATTGACAATTTTTAACCAATCACAAAGATTGTCGGTCATTGTATAGTAAATATATCAAAGAATACACAGTTTCAACTTGAGTCGATCGGTCAGTTTCTCGTTGAGTTATGATATCAGCAATTTTGAAAAATGCCGTTTCGAGAAAACGCGTTTAAAGTTTCAACTATCCGATTTATACATGCGAGCGGTCGCTCTTTAGAGCGCTGCCATTCAAAAACTATTCAAGATGCTACACACCTTATCGATTTCACAGGATATTTTAATAATAAATAAAATTAATTTTTTGAAAGTGTCACACTGGTCTAGCCCCATAAATTCGAGAGATGTCTAGCTCTCTTGCCAAAGATCTCTCAATCGTCTTTGAAGGCTTTGTACCCATCGCAGTCTTGTATTTTTGATAAATCTTTTCCAGCATAGAAATGCAAAGTTTTAGACAAATTTTTTGTTCGATATTTTTATCCATTGTACAAGGTCTGTCGCAAAAGAAACAGAACTTTTGAAATATAACTGGTTCTGGTGGCGCCACCTATTGAGACAATTGGATAACTACAATCGATATTATCGATCAAAAAGTGACAGCAGCTTTTGGTCAACGGTCGTAAAATGCAAAGAGCCAATATTAAGTTTTGTTTTAAACTTGGGAAAACGTTTACTGAAACATTTCAAATGATGAAAAAAGTTTATGGCGATCAGTGCCTATCCCGTAGTAATGTGCATGAGTGGTTTAAGCGATTCCAAGAAGTTCGTGAGGACCTCTGTGACGATCAGAAGTCGGTCGTCTTCAGAAGTCAAAAATTAAGACAATGCTGATTTGTTTTTACGATTCCGAGGGTATTGTACACCGAGAGTTCGTCCCACCTGGCCAAACGATTAATGCTGTGTTTTACCTTGGTGTTATGGTCCTGGCGGTCTTGTCGCCTGTTGCACGGCAATGCGACGTGTCATCGGTCGACGCTTGTCATTGATTTTTTGACAAAAAACTCCATATTAACCATTAATCACTCACCCTACTCACCTGATCTGGCACCCTGTGATTTTTACCTATTTGGAAAACTTCATTTGCCCATGAAAGGACACTAGTTTCAGGACATTTCAGCTATCCAAAAGGCGACGACCGATATTCTCAAGAGCATTCCGAAAAATGACTAAACGCTGTATCGAAGCACAAGGAAACTACTTTGAATAAAAAAATATAACTTTTGAAAAATATTAATTTTTTGTTATTTTTTTTAACAGTCCTGTTTTTTTTTTTTGCGACAGACCTTGTGGATCCGATTCAGAAAATTTGAAAGCAGAAACAAAATCTTCTATAATGATGAGGCCTTCAATAGTAGTAGTCCACAAGATCGAACCGCTATATTCTGGCTCGAATATAAACGACCAATTTACTATACAAGGTGCATTCCAAAGTAAACAGGACTTTAAAAAAAAATACAGAACAAATGGTTTTGTCGGCAAAATCAATTTATTTTATTCAAAATAGTCAGCTTCTGCTTCAATACAGCTTTTTGCACGGTCCAAAAGGTGAATACGGGGAGTGTTTAATATTTATATTTTTGGTCAAATTATCGTCCTTCGAATGTTGGATTCTGAGCAATTTTTGGTCGTCTGTCAATTTGTGCGGAACAAACCGTGCACACACCTTTCCTAAGCCCAAATGTTCAGTCAAAATGCGATAAATCGATGTTTTGGAGATGTTCAATTCCATTTCCATGAATTTCAATGATGATTTCGCCTGATTTTTGATGATTTCAAGCACAGTTTCGATGGAATTTCCCGTGATCACGGATTTTGATTAGCCCACATGTTGATCGTCATTTATGTCTTCACAACCACTTTGAAAACGTTGAAACCACTCGTGCACTCTGCTACGGGATAGGCAATCATCGCCATAAACTGGTGTCATCAATTGAAACGTTTCGGTAAAAGTTTTATCAATTTTAAAACAAAATTTCATGTTGTCTTTTTGTTCGAAGCTCATTTTCGCACCGATAACACAAACATACTGACACTTAAAACGCAATAACTTTATGTCATGAAATTCTCCATATCCAGTCGACATATAGCGCCACCAGGGGGCGCTAGTTTCAAAAAGTCCTGTTTACTTTGCTCTTGTACATACATATGTATGTGGCACCATGATTTTTATAAATAGTTATACCCTCAGCAAAACCAATTGGATATTGATTTCTCTAAAATTTTTGAAATGATTTAATAACTTTTTCAATTTGTATCCAAGAACTTTCTAGAAAATGAGGGATCACGCTACCAAGGAACAGAAGGTCCCAAAAACTTATATAACAGCGTTGCTGGAAAGGAACAATGGAAATCAATTTGCAAAAATCCCCTCTATGCCTAAATTTTTCTCTTAATTCATAGTATTTGAAAAACTTCCACAAAGGGGAATCTTTATGGATTACTAGGATTATAAGAGAAAATCCATCTATCTCCCACAGGTAAGAGTTACTCTAAATCACCAAACACTATTTTCAAAATTTATTTTAATGTCGAGCAGATCCGAGCTCTTACCGTTGGTTTTTCATCAATTATGGCTAATTTTAAATCGATAAGCCTGGAATACAATGAATTAACCTCCATTGCTAAAGCCATTGCTAAAAGGCATTAACTACCACCTATACGTGCCCAGAAAAGAAATTTCAAGGAACTTGGATTGGATCCATGCAAGTTCAAAAAATTGATATTTGGGTTTGTTTCTGATAGTGCTAAAACCCTGATCTCTTTTTTCACAATAGTCAATTCATTTTGTGCACCTTCTTCTAAGTCTATTTTACTATAAAGACTTTCCAAGACATTTTCAAGTTTTCTTTGCTCAAAAACATCACATTTCCTTTTTTCATTTCACATTTTAAACAAATCTCAAAATTTTGACTTTTTTTATTGAAAATTAGGGTTTTTCCAATAATAGGTCAACATAAGGAGAAAAAATATTTCTTTTAATTAAAATAATGCAGTGTGTTTGGGTCAAAATTTCGTGATGTACACATTCGGTTGATATTTTTGGTATATAGTATTTAGAGTGCCTGCTAGGTCGAACAACTTCACTTTATGGTCATCCAAAATTATTTTCTGGGCTTTTTTGATGTTGTCATTGGTAACAATTTCTTTTACATAGTCTCTCACAGCGTCTTCGGTGCTAATTTCACCACGTCTAAACTTAGCATACCAATCCTTTATGGTCGAGCCTTATTAAGCCAATATAAGCCATGCATATGCTGGGGACCTCTCTGCTGAAACTCCACACTCCAATAAAAGTTTTTAAAAATTTTCTTTCCAAAAATATTGACATTATTATAGAAAAGCTACCGAATTTTTTACAACTTCAACCCATTTTCATTCGATTTCATTAATTTTAGGTATGATAGATATTCTCTCTGTATTGCAATTTTGAGCTCTTTTGCGGTAGTAAACTGGCGTCCATTTTTAAAAACTCTAGCAGATAATATTCCCCATAGATCCTCGATAGGGTTTAAATCTGGACTTTTTGCTGGCCACTCCAAAAGCGGAATCTTTCTTAACTCGAAAAACGTTTTTGTGACGGTTGCATTGTGGATCGGGGCATTGTCTTGCTGGAAAGTCCAATCGTCCTCGTAAAATTGGCCTGCAAATTCAATCAATTCACTATCGAGCAAGTCTAAATACATTTGTGCATTCATTTTTGTTGATATGTAGCATATGGGAGTTTTTCCTTCATAACAAAAAGCAGCCCACACCATCATAGAACCTCCGCCGTGTACTCGTCGGAGACATGTGCGTCGAGGGTTTTGTGTATGATGCCAATATTTTTTATAAATAATTTGACAAACTCTCATTCTTGTTACATATAAATCCAAATGACGTTTTATTTCTGAACAACTCATTTGATCAACGAGAGCAAGGCGTTGAATTTGACGTTTGCATCGAACATCTATTTTAGTTTTTCTACCACTTCGCTGATTAGTGCCATACTTTTTTTTTAAGAAATGACTAATTGTATTTCTATGGCGGCTTAGCACTGTGCAAATGT
Source organism: Bactrocera neohumeralis (assembly GCF_024586455.1). Classification (NCBI taxonomy): domain Eukaryota; kingdom Metazoa; phylum Arthropoda; class Insecta; order Diptera; family Tephritidae; genus Bactrocera; species Bactrocera neohumeralis. The sequence goes on from NC_065923.1 coordinate 51,283,968, forward strand.
CTTTAATTTCCATACCACTTTCACGCAAACCTAGTTATCGTTCCTGCTCAAACTCTGAAAGACTTCTTCCCCGCGGCATATTTGACTACAAATCCGAAATTATTTACTAGAATTGTATTTTAATTATTTCAAATTTTAAATTATTTACTTACTTTAATATTCAAAGATATTTATTATATTAACTCAATTCCAAACTTCTTCTTCTTCTTAATTGGCGTAGAAACCGCTTAAGCGATTATAGCCGAGTTAACAACAGCGCGCCAGTCGTTTCTTCTTCTCGCTACGTGGCGCCAATTGGATATTCCAAGCGAAGCCAGGTCCTTCTCCACTTAGTCCTTCCAACGGAGTGGAGGTCTTCCTCTTCCTCTGCTTCCCCCGGCGGGTACTGCGTCGAATACTTTCAGAGCTGGAGTGGTTTCGTCCATCCGGACAACATGACCTAGCCAGCGTAGCCGCTACCTTTTAATTCGCTGAACTATGTCAATGTCGTCGTATATCTCGTACAGCTCATCGTTCCATCGAATGCGGTATTCGCCGTGGCTAACGCGCAGCGACAAATCTTTCGCAGAACTTTTCCTCGAA